>NC_083107.1:16098064-16401814 GCF_949774975.1 Lagenorhynchus albirostris
TAAGTTAGCTCACATATCTGGCACACATTGTCATATGTGTGCATCCTTTACAAGTGGTTGTGCTTTTGTGTACTTAACTGTAGAGTACTGTATAGAGTACAGTAGTATAGTACCTTTATTTCAAGCCCAGGATTTCTGGAAGCAAGCATAAAAGCAGCTGTGATGTAGCTGTAATTTTCAAGGTACGGTACTGTAGGATTATAAATGTTTTCTTTATTTTTTTGTGTTTGTTTCTTTTTTTATTATTTGTGTGAAAAGTATTATAAACATATTACAGTACAGTACTGTATAGCCAGTTGTGTTAGTTGGGTACCTAGGCCAACGTTGTTGGACTTACAAAAAAATTGTACTTACAAATGCGCTCTAAGAATGGAACTTGTTTGTGTGTAGGGGACTTACTGTATCATGTTCTTGGATCAGAAGAATAAATATTGTTAAAATGACCATATTATCCAAAGTAATCTACCGATTCAATGCAATCCCTATGAAATTACCAATGGCATTTTTCACAGAACTAGAACAAAACATTTTTCAATGTGTATGGAAACACAAAATACTCTGACTAGATAAAACAATCTTGAGAAAGAAGAACAGAGCTGGAGGAATCACACTCCCTGACTTCAGACTATACTACAAAGCTACTATAATCAAAACAGTATGGTGCAGGCACAAACATAGACACATAGATCAGTGGGACAAGATAGAAACCACAGAAATAAACACACAAACTTATGGTCAATTAATCTATAACAAAAAAGACAAAAATATACAATGGAGAAAAAACAGGATCTTCAATAAGGGGTCCTGGGAAAACTGGACACTTACATGTAAAAGAATGAAATTAGAACGTTCTCTAACTCCATATACAAAAATAAACTCAAAATGGATTTAAGATGTAAGTGTAAGACAGGATACTATAAAATTCCTAGTGGAAAATATAGGCAGGACACTATGTGATATAAATTTCAGCAATAATTTTTTTTGGATCTGTCTTCTAGAGTAATGAAAAACAAAATAAAAATAAACACGACCTAACTAAACTTAAAAGCTTTTGCACAGCAAAGGAAATCATAAACAGAACTAAAAGACAACCTATGGAATGGGAGAAAATATTTTCAAACAATGCAACTGACAAGGGATTAATCTCCAAAATATACAAAGAGTTCATACAGCTCTATATCAAAAAAAACAAAAAACCCAATCAAAAAATGGGCAGAAGACCTAAACAAACATTTCTACAAAGAAGACATACAGATGACCAATGGGCACATACAAAGATGCTCAATATCACTAATTATTAGAGAAATGAAAACCAAAACTACAATGAGGTATCATCTCACATCAGTCAGAATGGCCATCATTAAAACGTCTACAAATATTAAATGCTGGAGAAGGTGTGGAGAAAGGGAATCCTCCTATACTGTTGGTGGGAATGTAAGCTGGTGCACCACTATGGAGAACAGTATGGAAATTCCTTAAAAACATAAAAATAAAGTTACCATATGATCCAACAATCCCACCCCTGGGCATATATCCGGAAAAGATGAAAACACTAATTCAAAAAGATGCATGCACCCCAAATTCATAGCAGCACTATTTTCAATAGCCAACACATGGATGCAACCTAAATATCAATTGACAGATTAATGGATAAAGAAGATGTGGTATATAATATATATACACAGTGGAATATTACTCAGCCATAAAAAGAATGAAATAATGTCATTTATAGCAACATGGATGGATAAAGAGGTTATCATACTAAGTGAAGTAAGTCAGATAGAAAAAGACAAATGTAGAATCTCAAAAAATGATACAAATGAACTTATTTAAAAAGCAGAAACTCACAAACAGAAAATGACGTTATGGTTACTAAAGCAGTAAGCAAGAAAGGGAAGAATAAATTAGGAGCTTGGGATTAACAGATACACATTATTACATATAAAATAGATCAACAACAAGGACCTACTATATATACCACAGGGAACTATATTTAATATCTTGTAATAACCTATATTGGAAAAGGATCTGAAAAAGAATATATATATATATACATATATATATGTGTGTGTGTGTATATATATATATATATATAAACAATCACTTAGCTGTATACCTGAAACATTAAATCAGCTATACTTCAATTAAAAAAGTAAATTAGAAATGTGGAAAAAATGTTGATGAACTATTACAGTAGGCAACACAGGAAGATGAAGAGCTGGATGTTAAATGAAGTAAAAAAATTGTTTAAACATTAAGCATATCAAACCAGGAGGTCCAACACAGTATCAATAAGCATTCCAGTAAAAACAGAGAAAAACAAAGGGAAAGAAAAGATGAACAGTAATCAGAAAAAAATTTCCAGAACTGAAAATGTTTTAAGACAAAATTGTCCATGAAGTGCTTATCTGAACAAGTGGAAAAAAAAAAAAAAACCCTCCCTACAAGAAACCCATCATAATGATTGTTTAGAATATCAAAGTAAAGAAAAAATTCTAAAAGCTTTCAGAGAGGGGCAAAACACATATCACATATATAGAAGAAGAAATGAAAATGTCACTGAGCTTTATAAAAATAACAGTGGATCTGAAATACAAGAAATTTTCTCACAATTTTGAGAAGAAATGGTTTTCAAACTAGAATTTATACCCAAATCATCTCTCGAAGGAGATAATAGAATAAAGACGTTCAATCTCACAAAAATTTCAAAACTGTTAATTCCCTTGCCTCTAGATACTTTTGAATGGCTTTTTAAAAAATCAGGGACAAATTAACAAAGAGGAAGACCTGCGATCCCTGAGACTGGGCATTCAAGAAGGAGAAGAGGGAGGATGATTTTTAAGATGAGCAGAAAGGGACATCCTAGAATGACAGGGAGGCAGCAGAGCTATAGAAACACCAGGCTGGATTATCTCCAGACGATAAAGTATGATCAGGAGGGTGTCTCAAAGATAACAACGTTTGATTAAAGAAATGTATTGAGAGAAAACAATAGTAAAAAATGGAATAAGCCAACCAAAATAAAGTAAATTAAAACAGTCATCAAGAATAGACTCTCCTACCCCCAAAATACACTCAGGTCAGATGGTCAGTTTTTATAAACTTTCAAGAACATACATTTCTTTCAAATACAAATGGTTACAGACTAGAAAGGAAAGGATATGTACCTAAATCACTGTGTGAGTTTAGACAACCTTGATGACTGGACAGGATAACCTAAGAAAAGTATAAGCATATATATAATGACAACAAATTCCTAAAGAAATTATTTACAAACACAATTTGCACTGTACTTTACTAAAAATAGGTGGAATAAATTGGATTTATCCCAGAATCTAGCAATGTAATTTATTATATTAACATAATAAAGATAAGAAACCTAATAAATCATACAATATAATTAAACTGTATTAACAAAGTAACAGATAAAAACCTAATTTGATGGAGGAAAAACAGTATTCAGTAAAATTCAAAAATCATCTAAAATATAATTTGTTATATTAACATAGTAATGGATAAAAACAATTTGATGGAAAAATAAATTGTATCCATCAGATTCAAACTCATTCATAATTAAAAACAATTTTAAAAATTTGTATTAAACTATGAATAGAAGGAAGCTTCCTTAATCTAATAAAGTGTCTACCTACCCCCTTAAAAAATTTTTTTTCAAATGATAAAACATTGTATATGTACCTTTTAAGATAAGAAAAAAAAAAAGCAGAAATGAGTTCTCCATTATTATGCAACTTGAGATTCTATTATTAAATAGAAAAAGGAAATGAAATGAAGTATAAGGATTATAAAAATATAAAATATTGTAACATAACATAAATACTAGGATTGTTGGTGTAGAAAGTATGAGATAATACACAAACAATTATAACTAGAAAGAGAGTTCAGAAATATAGCTGAACAATTTCAACAATTACAACATAGTGGCAATTTTTTTAAAACATCATATATATTTATATATTTTATAAACTGTACTTACGTGAATTGAATATAGAATACATATGCAATAACCTTATGGAGATATTTTCAAAATATTACTGACAGGCATGGAAGAAAAATCTAAATAATTATGAGACACATATACTTGGCTATAAAGGCTCAATACTATGAAGGTATCATTTTCTACAAATTAATCTAAAAATTCAGTGCTATTTTAATCACAGCTGTAGCAGCAATTTCCATGGAATTTAACCATTTAATTCAAAAAGTGATATGGAAAAATTAAAGACCGATCTTACAGTGGGCAAGGATTTAGGGAAATGGTAACTTGCAGAAACTGCTGATAGTTTAAGTGACTTTGGAGAAAAAATAATTTGTGATATCAAGTCAATTTGTAGATAAACAGAAATGTCATCTCAGAATTTAACATATAAAGACTTTTACTTGCACAAGGAAAATATAATCTAATTGAATTATTTGCAATCACTAACAGCTGATCAATATAAAGTTTTATCAATAGGAGGATCTATCATGTATTATGATATATTCATAGGGTGTAAAACCACAGAGCAACTCAACTAAATAATAAATATCATATACCTTATGTTGGAATAAATAGGAAAGATCTAGAATGATATATAGAGCATAATGACTAGCCAAACAGCAATAAATTTTGTATGGATATATGCAAATGTAACATGCTATGAAAACATTTACTGCAAAGACACGTATCACTTTTATAATAGTGGTTACCTCTAGGGAGGAAGGATATTTGGATCTGAATATAAAAGGGAATATAAAAGTGTCCCTTCCCTAATTAGCAACTGTTTGAACCTGCTCATAGGAACTCAGGGAAGGTTGGTCGTGGAGGCTGAATGAAGCCTATTTCCTCTAATCAAGAAATGGGTGACACAGAAAGGGTTTTGTGCCCGGGAGCCCCACAGGGTCCTGCTCAGTATCAGTATTTATATACACATATATTCAGACATGCATGAACGAGTGAAAAGGGTACCACCTGGTACAAAAGTGGTTAATAAATATTTGTTTCACCTCCTTTCTCTCCTTTGACTTCAGGATAGTTATGGTGACTAAACAAATCAACATACATGTTCGGGTCACAGCTGCTGCTGAGAAAAAAGAAGTTGAGTCTGTCTCCCCTTCGACATCTCTGTCCATTTCTATATATATTAATGCATATGTACTTCTAAATTAGTCTACTGAAAAAGACGTAATTATTTGGCATGGCAAAGAAAAATGTGTATGAGGGTAACTGTAAGTTGAATACATGACTATTTTTCAATATACCTAAAATAAAGCTATTCATGATGCCCTCCATCTCTGAGTTTCACAGCATGCCTAGTGTATAGGAAATAATTCAGTATTCAATTCTAGACTGCCACAAATCTCACTTTGTTATATTAGATACGTTTCCACCCCTAACTTCCTGATGGACTGTAAAAGTGGTATGGCAGCTTCTCCCATGCCATAACATGTAGCTAAATATGTTCTAATAAATTATATCAATTAGGATAAGACATTAATATTCTCTGATATGTCTTCTCTCTTTCCCCATTAAATGTAGTACATGAAAAAATAACAAAAGCCCAAAACATGAAGAGGGACAGTGAGTGGTTAAACTGTGAACTCTGGAGCCAGGATGCTGAATAGGAGTGTTCTCTCCACCATCTGGGAGAGAGCTGTCCCACCTGTAAAGTGGGATTAGTAACTACCTCTTAAAATGATTCTGGGAATTCAATCTTTTCTATGTTTAAAGCACTTAGAACAGCTCCTGGCCATAGTAAGAGAACAATAATATTAGCTCTTATTGTTACTATCATTATACAAAGATTGGGGGAAATTTTAAAAATTCCAGCTATTTATGAGAAACACAGCTGAAACAGAAAGATGCCCAAAACTTGAAAATAAAAAGATTGATGATGCACCACACACATTATGACAAAATAAAGTGGGAGAGAACCTATCAATACAACACAAAAGAAAATATGTCGGAAAGAATTTAAGGGAATTTAATGGAACAAGGAGAGATATTTATGATTGATAAAAGATAAATTCCATTGGAAAGATATAGCAATATATCAACTTTGAAGAACTTAAGAAATGTAAAGAAAATAAACATCTATAATTATAGTGACAGACATATATATATATATATATATATACACATATATATATATAAAAAACTCAATTAGAAAAATGGAAGAAGATGAGTAATACAACTATCACTCTTACTATATAGACACATGGGTATAATTAGATGTGAAACTTGTGTGTATTTGGGTATGGTCAGACTTGTTGCTCTGAAACTTCAAATAGTCCTGATGGATCAACAAAATTCAAAATCCAGAAATAATTATGTTATGTTCAGTGGTTCAGAAAACGTAATGACCTTCAACCACCTCCTTAGATTCAAGGGCTTCACTTATTATTCATGCCTAAGCCCCTTTCCTGGGCAGAGACATGGAGATAAAACCTCCTCAGTGCACTACATTCAGCTGGTCATGCAGATTAGAGACCCTGGCCATTTAGCTGCTCTCAGAGCAAGCCCCTTTCAGTGCTGTTTGTAAGTCTGCATTACCATTGTGAATCGTTATTTTCAAAAGTCATGTTAACTGAACAGATTGTTTCAGATGAGTAGAGGATAGAGATTGCAGCAAAATGCACATATGACATAAAACAAAGTAGACCCTTTTAGTTTTAAGGGTGAAATATTGTGAGGAAGCCTGGCATTCCCAAGGGTCACCCTGCCCAACAGGCTACAAAAGATTCTTATTATCTTAAATGGGTGCTATGAGATATCGGAAGAGAAAAGATAATGTAAAATCTGTAAAGTTAAATTGAATTACTTGGGTGATATGATACACATATACTATTGAAGTTCTCTTTTATGGGATAACTGGAGCTATGAATGTGTTAGGCACGGCTAAACACGTTTGGAGGAGGCACAGCAAAGCTGCATCCCTTCACTGCCAAAGGCTAACGGTGATTAACATCTTTAAAATGATGCTCTACATTTTTCAATCATTTGATGTGTTAAAAATCTAATAATCTACCACAGCTTGAGGACACTACTGTTTCTTCAATTGATTTAACGTTGTGCTTTATCTTAAAAAATAATTTAAATGAAAATCAGTTGTGATTTTGACAGAAGGATATTAAAACATGCTTTATTCAGATAGTTATGAAGAACACTAAAGATATTAAACTAGTTAGACCTCCCAGTCTGCCAGAACTATAGAATTAGAATAATAAACAAAATAGAGAAACACCCTATATGTGAAATTCAGAAACATTTCACAATACACTACTTTCTTTATAAGGGCTTAACAGATACTAACCAAGAGACTGGTATCATTTTGATGTACTTAACTGTGCTCTTAAAATATTTACAATCACTCTTAAGACCCAAGTCAACACCTGCACCTACTGAGGCTTTTTAAAGGGTGTTTACATCTCAGTAAGTTGATATGGATAATTTGAGGTGAGAAAAAACATACTCTATTCATCTTTACTAGAACTCTGATTTCTACCACTCAGCCTGCCCATTGAAGTAACTTTAGGCCTTGCTATAGAGGATCTCAATTCAGATTCAAGGTGTTTTTGTTTGCATACCCACATTTGTTCACAGAGAAAATAATAGAAAAGCAAGAAAAATAAATGGTGTCAATCTTTACCTTTATTTTATTCATATATATATTTGTATGTCATAGTTCATATTTGTTTTATAGAGAAATCATATTGTTTGCTCCCATTTGAACTTCCTTACATTTTAACTGTATCCATTTTAATTATATCCAGAAATAAGACAAGTTGGCTACCCAGGACTACAATATTCTCTCATAAGCTCCACAAGACAGGCAATTGGTCAGATGTTTTGTCACTCTCCCAGCAGCAGCCCTCTGACCACGAACACCACTTATGTTTGGCCTCTTGCCCTCCATCCAAAGTTGGCAAATGGCCCTAGGAAACAAGCAGACGCAGACCATCAGCTGACATCTTTCTGGTTATATTTATAAAGAATCTTGGGTCCCTCATCCTCATTGCTTCAGCAGCCTCATGGTGACTTTGTATTTTACCTAAAATTCTAGTTTTTCTCAGCAGGAGAGTTGGTTAACTACAAGCTGTTTGATGGTATTGGGAAGTAAAAATTGATTTATGTAAATGGGCATTGACTTTGCCATAGTCTCAAATGCATATGGACATATATAAGTAATATTTTCAAAATAAATTGCATAATTAAGGGTATAAGTAATATTTGAAGGAAAAAATAATAGTGACTAGATTGAAAAATAAGACCACAACTCTTCACTGCTTATAGAGGGCAAAAAGCAGCAAGTCCATGATCTGGGCTCTTCTGATGTGGCAGTACATCAAAAATCACTTCTGTGAAAGCGGGAGAAAAAACCTTGGGAATTTTGCTCTTTGTGTCATCCTGTAAACTTAATTTTGTGTGTATTCTTTGTATTCCTTGCCAGAAAAAAAGCACCTCTTGCCAATTCTCATACCTAGAACAACTCAGATATCTGTGGTCTTCTGAGGCTCAGCCTGTGTGCATATATGTGTCTTTGTGGGGGTTGTATTCAATAGAAGAAGGCATTTACAAGAAAGCACACACATGTTTGAGCACGTGCATGTACATGAACACAAGCATACACATTAACCCAATAACTGCCTAAAGTAGAATTCACTTGATATGATATCTTACAAAAACACAATAAAGACAGAATTTAAACTAAGAGTATAGTCAAAACTAATCTCTTGTATTTTTGAAGTACACTAACATTTAAAATCAAGGTTAAAATTAGGCTATTCATAAAGGAAGGACAAAAAAAAAAAAAAACACTAGATATACCATCCTTAATGATATAGCCAAAGAGATAATCAGAGGGGAAGATTAGTCTTAATTGCATTTATTAGAAATTAAGACAAGCTAAATTAAATTAATTGAATTTCCCCAACCCCCACTTCACCCCAAAATATAAGCTAAGGGTGAACAGACATACACACACTATATACGTTATATGTATATAATATATATATGCATTAGAAAATAAAGTGGAATTAAAGAATTAAGACAAAAACAGAAGTGTGATATTTTGAAACTTTTACATTCTACTGCAAGCATTAAAACTGATATATTGGGCTTCCCTGGTGGCGCAGAGGTTCAGAGTCCGCCTGCTAATGCAGAGGACGCGGGTTCGTGCCCCGGTTCGGGAGGATCCCACATGCCGCGGAGAGGCTGGGCCCGTGAACCATGGCCGCTGAGCCTGCGCGTCCGGAGCCTGTGCTCCACAATGGGAGAGGCCACAACAGTGAGAGGCCCACATACCGCAAAAAAAAAAAAAAAAAAAAAAAAAAAAAAAAAAAAACACCTGATATATTGAATGTTTCAATTTTTTTAAAAATAGCCAAATTAAAGAAAAGAAAAAAGAATTTACAGAGATGAAAGTGGAAAGTAAGAGAATCTCCCATGTTAAGTTGTGGTTGAAACCTGCAGCTACAAAGAGTAGGAGGTGGACACAGGTACAGGATCCTGAACCTCGACGTTCTCGCAACTTCTGGGACCAAACCTCGGTAAATTGTTTGTTGCAAAAGGTAAAAATTAGACTTCCTGGGTAAAGTTAGGAATGCCAATTCACAGTTGGGGATGAGAGACCTTGATCTTGTTACTTCTATACACCTACACACAAACTATAAACCAACTTAAAAGACAAACCACACTCTGGAAGAATACTATAATTATTATAATTGCAATATTATAATCGACAAAGTGATAGTCTACAGATTATACAAAAGATATGTACAAATCAATAAGAAAAAAGATAACTCAAAAGGAAAAGTAGGGCTTCCCTGGTGGCGCAGTGGTTGGGGGTCCGCCTGCCGATGCGGGGGGCGCGGGTTCGTGCCCTGGTCCCAGAGGATCCCCCGTGCCGCGGAGCGGCTGCGCCCGTGGGCCATGGCTGCTGGGCCTGCCCGTCCGGGGCCTGTGCTCTGCAACAGGAGAGGCCACAGCAGTGAGAGGCCCGCATATAGCAAAAAAAAAAAAAAAAGGAAAAGTACTTCAAGGATATAAATAAAACGTGCAAAGAAAAGGAAATCCAATTACATGTATGTGTTTACTCTCTCAGGTTCAGGGAAATGCACATTGCTGAAACAATGACGTACCATTTGAAACTATTAGAGTGTCATTTATTTCTTAATTGGCAATAACATCTATTAGGGTTAAGCAGAATGGGAGGAAACAAATATCCTCACACTGCTAGAGGCAGTGTCTTGTCAATAGATGACCATTGCTATATAAAATTATTTATTGATAAAACTGCAAAGCTGGATGAAATAAATATATTTTAGAAAAAATAAAAAGTCACTCAAGAGCTGTTGGACATGCTAATAGAGCAAATATGCTGGAATAAATTGAAAATAGATGCCAAAAACACTGCAAAAAACTCACTAGGCTTGCATAATTTCAGGATCATTTTTTAATTAAACCATCTCAGAATAAAATATTTATTTAATGTGACATATTAACTAGTCGTGATTTCACTATTCTCCCCATGTGACAAGTGTAATGATATTAAAATGAGATAGATACATAGCATACAAAATGCATAAAACAATATTATTTTTAGAGGTGCAGATATAACAAATACAGTATTTTCAAATTAAAAATTTCAGTGTATTATAATATGATATCATGAACAAATAGAGATTATCCTAGTGATAAAATGGTACTTCAATATTATAATTTATGAAACATGTTATATTAAGAGATTAAAGAGTAAAGCAAACATCTCAATAGTTGAACATAAGTATTTGATGTAGTTCAACATTTCATTTGTTTTAAAAGCTCATAATATGCCAGATTTACAAAGAAATTATAGATGTATAATTTCTTTGTAAATCTGGCATATATATATATATATATATATATATATAATTTCTTTGTATTTTTTGGCGATTTTCTTTGGCAAAGGGCCAGATAGTGAAATAGTTTTAGCTTTGCAATCTGTACTCAACTCTGCTCACCATTGGAGCTTGAAAGCACCCATATGTGGAAAAGTGTAGGTATGGCTGTTTTCCAGTGAAATTTTATTTAATAAAACAGACTACTGGGTATTTGGCACATGGATTTGCTGAACCCTGTACTAGAAACATTCTGCCAACCTTAAACTTATGAATGAAAAATTACACATATTCCCGTGAATTTAGGAAAAAGATTTAGATGTCCACATTCAGTACTACTGTTGAATGCTGTTAGATTCCTAGCCAGTGCAAGATGAGAAACAAAAAGAATTATGTACTGGAAAGGCGGAGCAAAAACTACCATTACTTATAGATGTTTTGACTGACAGAGAATTGCAAAAGTATTAGAAAAAATAAGATTATAATGATAGGATCTTATAAAAAATCAATCACTTTCCTATATGCAAGCAGTTAGAAAATGCAATGGAAAGGGAGTCCATTAGTAATCATGTCAAGGTCCAAAATATATCTTGGAATAAAACTAACCAGAAATATTATCCAGTAAGAAATTTTTGTTTCTCTGTGGAAAGATTGAAATGGCAGTCACTATAATTTTCAATAAATGTAATGCAACTCACAATCAAAATCCCAAGATATTTTTAAAAAGTTTTTGTGGAACTTACTAAGGGTTCCTAAAATTTCTATTTCGTTCTTTTTAAGCATGCCATATTATTTTTGTAGATTCTACTTACATTTTCAATAACCACTGTTATTTATTTAATCATACTTAGCATGCTTTTTTGTTGTTGTTTTGTTTTTTGTTTTTAACATCTTTATTAGAGTACAATTGCTTTACAACGGGGTGTCAGTATCTGCTTTATAACAAAGTGAATCAGTTATACATATACATATGTCCCCATATACTTTCCTCTTGCATCACCCTCCCTCCCACCCTCTCTATCCCACCCCTCTAGGTGGTCACAAAGCACTGAGCTGATCTCACTGTGCTATGTGGCTGCTTCCCACTAGCTATCTGTTTTACGTTTGGTAGTGTATCTATGTCCATGCACTCTCTCATTTTTTCCCAGCTTACCCTTCCCCCTCCCCGTATCCACAAGTCCATTCTCTAGTAGGTCTGAATCTTTATTCCCATCTTGCCCCTAGGTTCTTCTAACCACTTTCTTTCTTTTTTTTTTTTTATTTAGATGCCATATGTATGTGTTAGCATATGGTATTTGTTTTTCTCTTTCTGACTTACTTCACTCTGTATGACAGTCTCTAGGTCCATCCAGCTCACTACAAATGACTCAGTTTCATTCCTTTTTATGGCTGAGAAATATTCCATTGTATATATGTGCCAAATCTTCTTTATCCATTCATCTGTTGATGGACACTTAGGCTGCTTCCATGTCCTGGGTATTGTAAATAGAGCTGCAATGAACATTGTGGTACATGACTCTTTTTGAATTATGGTTTTCTCAGGGTACATGTCCAGTAGTGAGATTGCTAGGTCATGTGGTAGTTCTATTTTTAGTTTTTTAAGGAATCTCCATACTGTTCTCCATAGTGGCTGTATCAATTGATGTTCCCACTAACAGTGCACGAGGGTTCCCTTTGCTCCACACCCTCTCCAGCATTTATTTTTTGTAGATTTTTTGATGACAGCCATTCTGAAAAGTGTGAGATGATATTTCATTGTAGTTTTGATTTACATTTCTCTAATGATTAATGATGTTGAGCATTCTTTCATGTGTTTGTTGGCAATCTGTATATCTTCTTTGGATAAATGTCTATTTAGGTCTTCTGCCCATTTTTGGATTGGGTTGTTTGTTTTTTTGATATTGAGCTGCATGGGTTGCTTGTATGTTTTGGAGATTAATCCTTTGTCAGTTACTTCATTTGCAAATATTTTCTCCCATTTTGAGGGGTTGTCTTTTCATCTTGTTTATAGTTTCCTTTGCTGTGCCAAATGTCTTAAGTTTCATTAGGTCCCATTTGTTTATTTTCCTTTTTATTTCCATTTTTCTAGGAGGTGGGTCAAAATGGATCTTGCTGTGATTTATGTCATAGAGTGTTCTGTCTATATTTTCCTCTAAGAGTTTGATGGTGTCTGGCCTTACATTTAGGTCTTTAATCCATTTTGAGTTTATTTTTGTGTATGGTGTTAGGGATTGTTCTAACTTCATTCTTTTACATGTACCTGTCCCGTTTTCCCAGCACCACTTATTGAAGAGGCTGTCTTTTATCCACTTTATACTCTTGCCACCTTTATCAAAGATAAGGTGACCTTATCAAAGTTAAGACGTGTAGGTTTATTTCTGGGCTTTCTAGAAAGCCTCTTCCATTGATCTATCTTTCTGTTTTTGTGCCAGTACCATACTGTGTTGATTACTGTAGCTTTGTAGTATAGTCTGAACTCAGGGAGCCTGATTCTGCCAGCTCCATTTTTCTTTCTTCAGATTGCTTTGGCTATTCGGGTTCTTTTGTGTTTCCATACAAATTGTGAATTTTTTTGTTCTAGTTCTGTGAAAAATGCCAGTGGTAGTTTGATAAGGATTGCATTGAATCTGTAGATTGCTTTGGGTAGTAGAGTCATTTGCACAATGTTGATTCTTGCAATCCAAGAACATGGTATATCTCTCCATCTATTTGTATCATCTTTAATTTCTTTCATCAGTGCCTTATAATTTTCTGCATATAGGTCTTTTGTCTCCTTAGGTAGCTTTAATCCAAGATATTTTATTCTTTTTGTTGCAATGGTAAATGGGAGTGTTTTCTTAATTTCACTTTCAGATTTTTCATCATTAGTGTATAGGAATGCAAGAGATTTTTCTACATTAATTTTGTATATTGCTACTTTACCAAATTCATTGATTAGCTCTAGTAGTTTTCTGGTAGCATCTTTAGGATTCTCTATGTATAGTATCATGTCATCTACAAACAGTGACAGCTTTACTTCTTCTTTTCCAGTTTGGATTCTTTTATTTCTTTTTCTTCTCTGATTCTTGTAGCTAAAACTTCCAAAACTATGTTGAATAGTAGTGGTGACAGTGGGCAACCTTGTCCTATTCCTGATTTTAGTGGAAAAGGTTTCAGTTTTTCACCATTGAGGATGTGTTGGCTGTGGGTTCGTCATATATGGCCTTTATTATGTTGAGGCAAGTTCCCTCTACGCCTACTTTCTGCAGGGTTTTTATCATAAATGGGTGTTGAATTTTGTCAAAAGCTTTCTCTGCATCTATTGAGATGATCAAATGGTTTTTCTCCTTCCATTTGTTAATATGGTGTATCACGTTGATTGATTTGCATATATTGAAGAATCCTTGCATTCCTGGGATAAACCCCACTTGATCATAATGTATGATCCTTTCAATGTGCTGTTGGATTCTGCTTGTTAGTATTTTGTTGAGGATTTTTACATCTATGTTCACCAGTGATATTGGCCTGTAGTTTTCTTTCTTTGTGACATCTTTGTCTGGTTTTTGTATCAGAGTGATAACAGTCTCTTAGAATGAGTTTGGGAGTGTTCCTTCCTCTGCTATATTTTGGAAGAGTTTGAGGATAGGTGTTAGCCCTGCTCTAAATGTTTGATAGAATTCACCTGTGAAGCCATCTAGTCCTGGGCTTTTTTTTGTTGGAACAGTTTTAATCACAGTTTCAATGTCAGTGCTTGTCATTAGTCTGTTCATATTTTCTATTTCTTCCTGGTTCAGTCTCAGAAGGTTGTGCATTTCTAAGAATTTGTCCATTTCTTCCAGGTTGTCCATTTTTTTGGCATATACTTGCTTGTAGTAATCTCTCATGATCCATTGTATTTCAACAGTGTCAGTTGTTACTTCTCCTTTTTCATTTCTGATTCTATTGATGTGAGTCTTTTTCCTTTTTTCTTGATGACTCTGGCTAATGGTTTATCAATTTTGTTTATCTTCTCAAGGAACCAGCTTTTAGTTTTATTGATCTTTGCTATTGTTTCCTTCATTTTTTTTGCATTTATTTCTGATCTGATCTTTATGATTTCTTTCCTTCTGCTAACTTTGGGGATTTTTGTTCTTTCTATAATTGCTTTAGTTGTAAGTTTAGGTTGTTCATTTGAGATGTTTATTGTTTCTTATAGTAGGCTTGTATAGCTATAAACTTCCCTCTTAGAACTGCTTTTACTGCATTCCATAGGTTTTGTCATTGTGTTTTCATTGTCATTTGCTTCTAGGTTTTTGTTTTTTTGTTTCTTTTTTGGTGGTACGTGGGCCTCTCACTGTTGTGGCTTCTCCTATTGTGGAACACAGGCTCTGGGTGCGCAGGTTCAGCAGCCATAGCTCACAGGCCCAGCCGCTCCACATCATGTGGGCTCTTCCCAGACCGGGGCACGAACTCATGTCCCCTGCATCGGCAGGTGGACACTCAACCACTGCACCACCAGGGAAGCCCTCTAGGTATTTTTTGATTTCCTCTTTGACTGGTTCAGTGATCTCTTGGTTATTAAGTAGTGTGTTGTTTAGCCTCCATGTATTTGTATTGGGCTGCTAGTATTTGCCTTATGCATTGAGGTGCTCCTATGTTGGGTGCATAAATATTTACAGTTGTTATATTTTCTTCTTGGATTGATCCCTTGATCATTATGTAGTGTCCTTCTTTTTCTCTTGTAATAGTCTTTGTTTTAAAGTTTATTTTTTTCTGTTATGAGAATTGTGACTCCAGCTTTCTTTTGATTTCCATTTGCATGGAATATATTTTTCCATCCCTTCATTTTCAGTCTGTATGTGTCCCTAGGTCTGAAGTGGGTCTCTTATAGACAGCATATACACAGGTCTTGTTTTTGTATCCATTCAGCTAGTCTATGACTTTTGGTTGGAGCATTTAATCCATTTACATTTAAGGTAATTATCTATATGTATGTTATTATTACCATTTTCTTAATTGTTTTGGGCTTATTACTGTAGGGATTTTCTGTCTCTTGTGTTTCCTGCCTAGAGAAGTTCCTTTATCATATGTTGTAAAGCTGGTTTGGTGGTGCTCAATTCTCTTAGCTTTTGCTTGTATGTAAAGGTTTTAATTTCTCCATCAAATCTGAATGAGATCCTGGCTGTGTAGAGTAATCTAGATTGTAGACTTCTCTCTTACATCACTTTAAATATGTCCTGCCACTCCCTTCTGGCTTTCAGAACTTCTGCTGAAAGATCAGCTGTTAACCTTATGGGGATTTTCTTATGTGTTACTTGTTTTTCCCTTGCTGCTTTTAATATTTGTTCTTTGCCTTTAATTTTTGATAGTTTGATTAATATGTGTCGTGTGTTTCTCCTTGAATTTATCCTGTATCGCACTCTCTGTGCTTCCTGGACTTGATTAACTATTTTCTTTCCCATATTAGGGAAGTTTTCAACTATAATCTCTTCAAATAATTTCTCAGTCCCTTTCTTTTTCGCTTCTTCTTCTGGGACCCCTATAATTCGAATGTTGTTTCATTTAATGTTGTCACAGAGGTTTCTGAGACTGTCCTCAATTCTTTTCATTGATTTTTCTTTACTCTGCTCTGCAGTAGTTATTTCCACTATTTTATCTTCCCGGTCACTTATCCGTTCTTTTGCCTTAGTTATTCTGCTCTTGATCCCTTCTAGAGAATTTTTTTATTTCATTTATTGTGTTGTTCATCTCTGTTTGTTTGCTTTTTATTTCTTCTAGGTCCTTGTTAAACATTTCTTGTATTTTCTCAATTCTATTTCCATGATTTTTGGATCATCTTTACTATCATTATTCTGAATTCTTTTTCAGGTAGACTGCCTATTTCCTCTTCATTTGTTAAGTCTGGTAGGTTTTTGCCTTGCTCCTTCATTTGCTGTTTGTTTCTCTGTCTTCTCATTTTGCTTAACTTACTGTGTTTGGGGTCTCCTTTTTGCATGCTGCAAGTTCATAGTTTCCATTGTTTTTGGTGCCTGTCCCCAGTGGCTAAGGTTCGTTCAGTGCATTGTTTAGGCTTCCTGGTGGAGGGGGACTGGTGGGACTAATGCCTGTGTTCTGGTGGATGAGGCTGGATCTTGTCTTTCTGGTGGGCAGGTCCACGTCTGGTGGTGTGTTTTGGGCTGCCTGTGGCCTTATTATGATTTTAGGCAGCCTCTGTGCTTGTGGATGGGGTTGTGTTCCTGTCGTGCTAGTTGTTTGTCATAGGGTGTCCTGCACAGTAGCTTGTGGTCATTGAGTGGAGCTGGGTCTTGGCATTGAGATTGCGATCTCTGGGAGATTTTCACCGTTTGATTTTACATGGAGCTGGGAGGTGTCTTGTGGACCAGTGTCCTGAACTTGTCTCTCCCACCTCAGTGGCACAGCCCTGACCCCTGGCTGGAGGCCCAAGAGCCTGTCCTCCCCATGGCTCAGAATAAAGGGAGAAAAAAAAAAGAAAGAAAGGAAGAAGAAGATAAAATAAAATAAAGTTATTAAAATAAAAACTAAAAATAATTATTAAGAAAAAAAAGTTTTTAAGTAGTAAAAACAAAAAAAATAGATAGAACCCTAGGATAGATGGTAAAAGCAAAGCTATACAGACAAAATCACACAGAAGCATATACATACACACTCACAAAAAGAGAAAAAGGGGGAAAATTATATATATTGTTGCTCCCAAAGTCCACCTCCTCAATTTGGGATGATTCGTTGTCTATTCAGGTATTCCACAGATGCAGGGTACATCAAGTTGATTTTGGAGATTTAATCTGCTGCTCCTGAGGCTGCTGGGAGAAATTTCCCCTTCTCTTCTTTGTTCGCACAGCTCCCGGGGTTCAGCTTTGGATTCGGACCCAATTCGGATTCGACCTACTGTGCGTGTAGGTCGCCTGAGGGTATCTGTTCTTCTCTCAGACAGGACGAGGTTAAAGGAGCAGCTGATTCAGGGGCTCTGGCTCACTCAGGCCGGGGGGAGGCAGGGGTCCGGAAATGGGGTGAGACTGCGGCCGCAGAGGCCATTGCACCAGCCTGAGGTGCACCATGCGTTTTTCTGGGGAAGTTGTCCCTGGATCACGGGACCCTGGCAGTGGCGGGCTGTACAGGCTCCCGGGAGGGGAAATGTGGAGAGTGACCTGTGCTTGCTCACAGGATTCTTGGTGGCTGCAGCAGCAGCCTTAGCATCGCATTCCCGTCTCTGGGGTCCGTGCTGATAGCCACAGCTTGCGACCGTCTCTGGAGCTCCTTTAAGCAGTGCTTTCAATCCCCTCTTCTTGTGCACCAGGAAACAAAGAGGGAAGATAAAGTCTCTTGCCTCTTCGGCAGCTCCAGATTTTTTCCCGGACTCCCTCCTGGCTAGCTGTGGTGCACTAACCCCCTTCAGACTGTGTTCACGCAGCCAACCCCAGTCCTCTCCCTGGGATCCGACCTCCGAAGCCCGAGCCTCTGCTCCCAGCCCCCACCTGTCCTGGCGGGTGAGCAGACAAGCCTCTCGGGCTGATGAGTGCTGGTCAGCACCAATCTTCTGTGCGGGAATCTCTCCACTTTGCCCTCCACACCCCTGTTGCTGTGCTCTCCTCCGTGGCTCCGAAGCTCCCCCACTCCACTACCCACAGTCTCCGCCTGCGATGGGGCTTCCTAGTGTGCGGAAACCTTTCTTCCTGCACAGCTCCCTCCCCTTGGTGCAGGTCCCATCCCTATTCTTTGTCTCTGTTGTTTCTTTTTCCCTACTCAGGTATGTGGGGAATTTCTTGCCTTTTGGGAGGTCTGAGGTCTTCTGCCAGTGTTCAGTAGGTGTTCTGTAGGAGTTGTTCCACATGTAGATGTATTTCTGATGTATTTGTGAAGAGGAAGGTGATCTTCACGTCTTACTCTTCCTCCATCTTGAAGCTCTTCCCTTAGCATGCTTTTTGATATTTTATATCTTTCAATGTAAATTTCTGAAGTCCTATGTATGGTATTTACATTTTATATTTTATAATTATTCTTAATTTTGATGCCTGGCTTTATTACATGTGTGTGTTTAACTTTCATATCCACTAGAATTTTATCTGTGGAGCTCTCTGAGGTCTATACTGAGGCTGTGTTCTTCCAGAGAAGATTTGACTTTGCCATTTTGTCCACTTTAAGTTTTGGATGATGTATATAGTGTAAATTTAGGCCCTAAATCCACATAAGGGCTGACCCACTATTATAGAGTCTACAGGGAAATTCTGAGTCCTTGTACCCAGAGCCAAGCAAGACATAGATTTCCTAACTGCCTGTGCTGGTAATGATTTTTCCACTCACAGTGGCTCATGTCTTTCATGAGTGCTCACTTTTTAGTGGAGTTTCAGATATCATATCCTTTCCTGTATGGGATCAAGCCTTTGTAACTTTCCTAATAGTGATGAATGTTCATCAAACCAATGACCATTAAGACCAAAGCTCTAGGACCCTGTCATCAGGAAGTGGTCCACCACCATTTAAATTCACTTACAAAGACTCAAGTTTTGGCTAACATCTTTGCCCCAGAAGATATCCAATACTAAAAACTCTCCTATGTTTAAGAGATATACTTATAATAATCTATATATCAATTATCTGCATTTTTAGGTGTTTTATTGCTGCAGATTTCCCAGATAATTTAATCTACGTTATTACAATAGACAGAAATCTCTTGTATTATATGTCTAGATAGAACTAGGAAAGTTAAAATGTCTCCCACACTTTACCTGATATCAGATAATTAGAGGCATGCTTGGTTTTGTATATATTTAGATTTACAAAATATTGTCTCTCATGACGACCTTTATAAAATCACCCTGCACCACATTTCTTTACAGGACTTATTATTTCTTGTCCTGTTACATGTTTAGTTGTTTATTTATTGTCTCTGTGCTTCATTCTCTGCCATAGCCTCTGTATGAGTGGGGCTCAGCACAGAGGAAATTTGTTAGAAGGTGGAGATATTGAAAAATATCCTCTGAACTGAGAAGAAACTTTGAGACCTAAAAATAAAGGAGGGAACTCCATAAAGTGCAATTATGAAGTTTTCTGTGAATAACTTACATACAGGCAGGACTGGGTGGACAATGATCCAGAAACATTTGCAGCTGCAGTTTACACCACTAAAAGGGGTACAGGAGGAACCAAAGAAGCCAAAGCTGAAATTAGAATCTGACTACTAAGGGAGAAGCATTTTAGTACCAATGGGAAACCCAGGGTTTTTCCTACCCTCCCCCATCCACCCCGTGAGGTCTCAGGACAATTAACCATTTATGTCAGCAAAAGCCATTCTTCCAGTTTCCATATCAGATGAAGGCAAGGGTAAAAATTGACAGGAAGTTTATCTGGCTTGGCTGCATTCATTGTGAGTAGGCTAAAGCCTAAATAAAATTTAAGACATCAGTTCTTCAGTCACTCTACTTACATTTCAAGCAGTCAGTGGCTTCATAGTTCTCTTGGTTATTTTTGTATTGAACAAGACAGAATACAGAACATTTTCATCATCCCATCAACACAAGAAAATTCTATTGGAAAACTCTGGCTTGGAACATTCTGGAGGATCAGAGAAGATTGTAGAGTGTGAAAACTTTCTGCAGTAAGGATTAAAGTATTTGGACATTTGTTCTTTATATGTAATGAAAGGGGAATCCAGGATTCGAGGAACTAGAGATAAACCCTATGTTTTCCCACTTTTGCCACCAAGACCACTTGCCAAAAATATTTAGTTATTTTTAACTTAATAACAGTAACTTAATAATAATTATTAAGCAGAATTTTGTTTGAATCTTCTGCAGGGAAAGAAGGCGTAGAGTTTTTTTGTTTGTTTGCTTTTTCTTGCATCTAGTTAAAATGGTTTAACATCTAGTTAAATTAAAACTATTTTTTTTCTTTTTCACTATGTGCTTTCCTAAGATACTCAATATGTTTTCATGCGTATACAAGCTGTCTCTACAATGCTAAAGCCAATGAAAAACTGAGAGTGTTGAACGTTTTTATTCAAGAAATTATTTTAACTTATATTTTAAGCAATAACATTAAAAATCAAATGGACAGATCTCATAGTGACTAGTTTGCAAGGTTTATGATTCATTTTTCCTTGTATTTTCCCAGTTCTATTCTGATAAGTAATATCAGAACTTATTTGGTCAACCCCGATCCAATCCAGTGTTCTCTATCTCCATTAAGGATGCATTTATGTCACACTTTCCACATTTTGATAATTTTCTATGTCTAAATATTGCTACTGCAATGTAGAATTCAAAACAAAACACACACAAAAAAGCATTGCCCAGCCTCATTTGCTTCTTGCTTTTAGGGACAAGATAGTTATAGTTTATCTTCTACCAATCAAATGAACACACACAAGACTTAAATCAGAATGGAGTAACATGAGAAAGTAAGCTAGACCAAGAACAGTCATTTTTGCTGGTTTGGGTTTAGTAAAGGCAGCATATTCTATAGCCAACCACTGGGGAGACAAATCCCTGATTCCATAACTTTCTGACCACAAGAGAGGCAGCACTGGTACTGCATCCAGCAAAAGCAAATATGACTTCCAGTTCTTGTAGCTTCCTGAGGATGGAAGAGAGAATTCAGGTCTGGAAACAGTAGCTATGTAAGTAGCTTCCTGATTCAGAGCTCCCTAATCATGGTAGAGATAGCAGCAACCTTGTCTGAGGTCTTTCTCTTGGAATGCCTCTAATGATTCTTTGAATTCTCTATATCCCTCAATAAATTCCTTTCTCATAAAGTTGTCTACAGTGGATTTTATCATCTGCAAACTAAGATTCCTGGCTACTGGAGCCTCAGCAACATAGAGGCAAGAACCGAAGAGATCCATCCTACATCAAAAGAAAGTTGCTGTCATCATCACTATCATCATCATCATAATCATTATCAAATAGTAATTTATGCCCAATGAAAGTTGCCCAGAATTTTATAAATCTCTGGGTTCAGTGATGAGATTGAGCTATAGTGTTTTGGTGTTTTTTCAGCACTAATCTCCAGTTGAACGGTGGCTAATATTCTAAAAGACTATAAAAGGATGAGTCCAGAGCCAATGCCTTCAGTTTTTACTTGTTGTTTGTAGATTCTTTCTCTCATGTAATATGTTCTTGATTCTTTCTCATAAGACTGGACTCTGCCTAACGAGAAAAAATTTGGTGAGTATTCTGAGGATATAAACTTTATTCCTAGTTTTAACCCATGTTCCACGTTCTCTTCATTCAAATTTTCTTACCTGTGGAGATAATGTAGGTAATATTTTGGACAGCACAGCCCCAGGGTCTTTAAATCAAGCTCCTCTTGCCTCTCATTTAAAAAGATGCCCAGAACAAAGAAGTCTTCTATATTTTAGGGTGGTTTCTGTCCATCTTTAGCAATCTGTTTTGTCTCTCTCTTATCTTGCTGGAGTGGAAAACCAGCCATGTAACTGAAACACATATATGACATAATTCTCATCAAATTACATTAACTTATTTGGGGGTAAAAATAGTGGCATACAACAATAACTTCAATATAATATGTCTGTATTTTCCATGCCTAAGCTAAGTTAATTTTTAAATAAAGGAACAATATAACAATGTAAAGGCAGTAAGATACCACGCATTCCAGAAAGAGCCATGACAGGTTCTCAAACTCATCTCCAAAGTAATCATATGGGAAAGAGGTAGAAAGTTTGCTGTGTTGTCCAGAACAATCGGTCTTTTGTGTTTTCAAAAATGCCTCATTTCTCAAAGCCACAGGGGACAAAAAGACCTTAGGGTGAAAGTAATTATGGTACAAAAAAAGCAAAAATGACCAGGCTCTAGAGAAGAGGGGAGATAAACTAGCCATAAACAGCACCAGTGGTCTCTTCCAGATGATTCTGATTTTCCCCCTCATATTTCAGGCCATGATAATAAAAAAAAAAAAAAAAAAGAAAGTTTGAATTTGTTTTGAATCAGAGACTGTGGGGCTCAGAGGTCTTTGTTTAGGAAGATTTGAATTGTTGCTAAGAGGAAGCTATAAGCAAATCTTTTCATTTTTATTCTAGAATTCTTCCCTTAATTTAGGTACCTGCTAAGGCACATTCAACATTCTTAGATACTGTGGGTTTTAAAAAAAATTAACATCATAAGCATATTGTGTGGGAATAACAAGAAATTCAACAGGATTTACTAGTTACCTTCACTTCCTCTGTTTATTCTCAAGAATTTTAATACCATCTACTTGTATTAGGCAAATGGCCTCCTTGTTTCCATAAGCCCCTAACTCAGAAATTGGCAAACTTCTTCTGTAAAGGGCTTGATAGTAAATATTTCAGGCTATGTGTGTTATATGGTTTCTGTCACAACTTCTCTGCTCTGCTGTAGTGCAAATGCAAATGTAGGCAATACTTAAACCAATAAGTATTGGTTGTTCCAATAAAACTTTTTTTGTACAAAAATAGACATTGAATTAGATTTGGCCAATGGGCTGTAGTTTCCTGACCTGTACCTTAAAATCAAGAATACTAGTTCTCTACCTGAAAAGTTTGAAACACTCTTTGGAGAGGGATATAGCAGATTTTATCAGGCAAATAACATTTGATAAAGAATACCAGAAAGGGCGCTAGATTTAGGTCAGGGACAGAAAAGCAAGTAATAGTTTCAACATACTCAAAACAAAACATTCAGAAAAGCAAAAGCTAGTAACATGAGTCCAGGATCATAAAGAATCTGTAGTCTGAAGCAAAATAGAGGGTTAAAAGTGTAGACCACACATATGTCACAGGTATGACAGTAGGTAGAGATTAAAGGAAGAGATTTAAGCAGTCCCTAGATGGAGATTATACAGAAGGAAAGTCCTTGGCACTTAAGGAAAACAGTGGCTTTAGCTAGGTATCCCTTATTCAAAATAGGGGCTATTAGATAAGTAAGACTGGATAGGAACTTGCCAGTGTTAAGAAAACCCATTTGGAGCAGGAAACAAGATGATAGAGATACATACTATTTCTGACTTTTATAAAGCTTATTGGTGAATTAAGGAGGATAATGCTGTATTAAAGAAGTTCTACCTCACCATGTTCAGGGATAAACCTGGTAACCAGTCCTCTTCTCCACTGTGTACTCTTATGGTGCCTCTCTCCCACTCTAGATTCTCTCCTGACTATATTGTGTCCCAGGCCTGAAGATTGGCCCATACAAATGTATGACATTTATCTGCTTTTCCATTTTCATTTCAGTACCCATTTGATGGACACATTTGTCTTCTGATATAATGACTGCTGATTATTTAGATGAGATAAGCTGAAAAAGGTGAATACTGAAAAGTGTTTGAATGAATTACACTTAGCACTTAGCTTAAGAGGGTCTTTCAACAAACAAATGTTTTGGCATCCTTTCTTCCTTGAAAAGTAATTCTTTAGTATGGTAGAAATTATACAAAATGCTACTGATTTGGTGCACATTCTGCTACCTGAATTGAATCTTTATGTTGGATAGCTTCTTCTGTAACCTGATGCATTCACTTATTAGTGAGTATTGCCTTGGCAATGTGTGTAGATTTGATTTCATATTGAAGGGGATACATATGGGTTTAAGCAGTATGTTTCAAGCACCAAGATAGTACTTTTGAGGTTCATGTTGTTAATTGCAGTTGTTTTATGCCAAAAACAGCCAAGATATCACAAGAAGAATGTATTATTACCCTAATGAGTGTTCTCAAAAGGAACTGCTAAAATGCCATATTCAGTGAGATGCCAGTTCCATTCTGTCTGTTTTGTATTTGTTCTTTCCTTTCTGTCTCCTCTCCTTAACAACTTTATTTCCATAGGCTTACACCAGGGATCTCCAAAGTGAGATTCATGCACCCCTGAGAGTTTGGAAGATTATCCTGTAGGGCACAGGAAGAAAATCCTAGAATTGGTGTCAACATATATTCTTTAAAAATAATGAAGAATTTAAGCTTACTGATTTGAAAATGTTTATATATTTACATTCTTTAATATACAAGATATGTAATTATGCATAAAAGGCATATAATATAATCTATAATAGAATATGATTATGGTATTTTTTATGCAGATTGACAATGGTACCCTCACTCAGATTCTAAGTTAGATGTTCCTATGTCACATAGAATATCCAAGATATCTTGAGGGAACAGTGGGATTCCACAATGCAGAATGGGTGAGACTATGGAAATTGAGTAAAAGTTTCAACATGTTTCAATGCATGCTATTTATTATGAATTACTTCAATTTTAAAATTCATGCCAATTCCAAAATACATGGATAGCAACATTTGTTCTAATCCACTAACGAAACATAAGAAAATACATAAAAACATATCAGAGAAGAAAGATTCTCAACAGTTAATTATTTCTTTATCAAATATGATGCTTTGTGGAACATTTTTATGCATAACTACTGGTTGTGAAGCTCACTTGACTAGAATCAAAAATAAACAAGAATTCCAACCACTGAAAGGGACTCCAGATGGATTTTGCTGCTTTCAACTTTCTTCTATTCCCATCCATCCTTCATTGCTCCCAGAGTGAACTAATTTCTTGAAACTCACCACCAATCATGTCACCCTCCTTTTCACAAGCACACACTGGTCAACCAGAGTACACATAACCTTCAGAAAAGTATAAGACTCACCACTTTGTGAGCCTTCCACTCTTTTACTAAACCCATTATACATTCTTGCCACATTAGACTACATAAGTATTTCTGAATAACCTTACCTAGAAATTCACGAACTTCCACATTCCTCTTTTATATCTCAAACATTCTGCACTTTCTAAGTTAATCTCACATGGTATCATTTTCATAAACCCTTTTGTATTCTCCCTACTATTATTTCATATCTCCTTTCATATTCCCATTTTGTGCAGTTGTCTTGCCTTTTATTTCTTTTGAGAGAAGAGGTTTTGTCTTATTTGCTTTTGTCCCATACTAGGACTCTTTGTTGAACTGAATAGATTACTCCTCCTGCAAACCTAGTTGAAGGCTTATCTCCCACAAACCTTCTGTAACCATTCAATCTTTTTCTGAGCCCCATCAATGGATATCTACAGACCTTTAGCAAGAAGAAAATCATGTTAAAATATTACAGCCATGTTTTATGTTTATTTGGATTGTGCACTTCATGAAGACAAAGACTATGCAATATTCTTGATTTGAATCTGATAACTCTTAACATAGAGCTTAGTAAGCTGATTAAATGCATGCTGGTTAACATTATTCTAAAGCTATAGTTTTGTCCCACAACTCATTTGGACAAAATAAACCTTCTGTGTCAGATTGTACTTTTCAACAATGACCACAACATTATCTCCTAGCTCATGTGATACTATTTCCATCAAGAGGTGTGGTCTCTGTCTCCTCTTGAATTTGAGTAGGCTAGTGACTTTCTTATAACAAATACAATGCTGTGGAAATGATACCGAGTAACGTCTGAATCTCGGTCAGAAAAAACCATGCAGATTTTGGATTGCTTGCTGACCAATCATGGATGGAACCCTGAACATCATCTAAAAATTCTGCCTAGCCCTGAGGCCACTGGGTTGTAAGCTGAGCCACATGGGAAGCTGCATGTAGACTCTTCAGTTTGAATGCTGAGTTTCTGCGTTTTCTCATTCGAGGTTCCAGGTATGTGAGTGAATGAATATTCAGATGATTCTGTTCTCCTGATGTTGAGTCGACCCAGCTTTTAGTTCTTCCCACTCCAGGCTCCAGATATTGTGGAACAGAGACAAATCATTTCTGCTTTGCTCTTTCTAAATTACTAAACCAAAGAACCTGTGAGTATAGTATGAATGTTGTTAAGGCTGGAATACCTTGTTATGCAGCCATGTTACCAGGAACAATTGTTTTTTTATTTTGAAAAAATGTTTTTATGCAAACAAATGTGTTAAATATAACCTATGGTTATGTTTTTAGACATATCCTAAATAACCCTACATGGGCTCATTACTTTCTATATCCCAAACTCTGAAGCCTTGTCACCACCTGGCCGCCTAATGCAATCTCACACAAGACCACAAATAGTCAAAGTAATCTAGAGAAAGAAGAACAGAGCTAGAGGCATCACACTCTCTGACTTCAGACTATACTACAAAACTATAGCAATCAAAACAGTATAGTACTCATAGAAACAGATACATAGATCAATGGAATAGAATAGAGAGTCCAGAAATAAACCCATATTCATATATATTCATACAGTCAATTAATCTATGAGAAAAGAGGCAAGGATACACAATAAGGAAAAGACAGACTCTTCAATAAGTGATGTTGAGAAAACTGGACAGCTACATGTAAAATGAAACTGGGCCACTTTCTTACACCATATACAAAAATAAAGTCAAAATGGATTAAAAATTTAAATGGAAGACATGAAACCGTAAAACTCCTAGAAGAAAACATAGGAAGTGATCTCTTTGGCGTTGGTCTTCGCAATAATTTTTTTGGATATGTCTCCTCAGGCAAGGGAAATAAAAGCAAAAATAAACAAATGTGACTATGTCAAACTAAAAAGCTTTTGCACAGCAAAGGAAACCACCAACAAAACAAAAAGGCAACTTACCGAATGAGAGAAGAAATTTGCAAACAATGTATCTAATAAGGGCTTGATATCCAAAATATATGAAGTTGTAAAACTCAATATTAAAAAAAAAATTAAAAATGAGCAGACGGCCTGAGTAGACTTTTTTTTTTTTTTTTTGCCATAAGCGGGCCTCTCACCGCTGTGGCCTCTCCCGTTGCAGAGCACAGGCTCTGAATGCGCAGGGTCAGCAGCCATGGCTCACAGGCCCAGCCGCTCCGTGGCATGTGGGATCTTACCAGACCAGGGCACGAACCCATGTCCTGTGCATCGGCAGGCGGACTCTCAACCACTGTGCCACCAGGGAAGCCCCTGAGTAGACATTTTTACAAAGAAGACATACAGATGGTTAACAGACACATGAAAAGCTGCTCAACATCACTAATTATGAGGGAAATGAAAGTCAAAAACATAATGAGATACCACCTCATCTGCCGGAATGACTATTATCAAAAAGTCAAGAAACAACAAGTGTTGGCAAGGATATGGAGTAAAGGGATCCCTCGTGCACTGTTGGCTGAAATGTAAATTGGTGCAGACCTTATGTAAAGCAGTATGAAGTTTTGTGGGCACTTTTATCAGGGAATATTGCTTCCTCGAGTGGATGAGATTTGGAATTAGGAAAGTTGTTCTTACTTTGGTATCTAGTATTACCAAGTCATTGCTAAAATTGGCTATATACCCAGTGAGTATGATTATTTCCAAAAGCTAGCTACAGTTCTTGTTTTTAAGTGGGACTAGGCCTGTGACAGATTTGCTTGAATATCTTCTAAGACCTTGACAAACCACTTTTACTGGGAGAGCTGGATGCTGTACCTACACTTCTCTGAGTCCCAGCTTTGTCTGTTACAGGGCACCTCGCTTGGCTCAAAATTCAAAAAATTTCCCAGGAGTTCTTATCTTTGTGTTTCAGAACACATCTTCTAGCTGTGGACATCTACTAGTTCAGATGAGATTGGCATTTATTTAACTTTCTACCTTAGATATTGTGATATTATGGGTTCAATTATATACTACCTCCACAAATTCATATTCTGAAGGCCCAATCCCCATATCCCAGGATGTGACCTTATTTGGAAATAAGGTAGCTGGAGATGCAGTTAGTTAAGACGAAGTCATTAAGATAGGCCCATATTCATTAAGACTGACATCCCTATAAAAAGGTGAAATTTGGACACAGACACAAACACATGAGAATGCCATGTGAAGATGAAAGCAGATGTCAGATGATGCTTCTGAAAGCCAAGAAATGCCAAAGATTGCCAGAAAACCAGCAGAAGCTAGGGAAAGGCATGGAACAGATTCTCCCTCACAGCCCTCAAAAGGAAACAGCACTGCTGATACATTAATTTCAGACTTCTAGCCTCTAGAATTTTGAGACGATGAATTTCTGTTGTTCAGTTTGTGGTACTTTTTTAAACAACTCTAGGAAACTCATATATGGGATTTAGGGTTAGCACTTCTTACACATTAATTCCATACTCCTAGTTGTGGCCTAGAATGCTTAGACCACAAAGGCCACAACTCTTCTGTAGCGTTCCTAATCCTTTTGTGCACTGTAACATTCCCTGGTTTACTTCTCTATTCTGACTAAATGGAAATATCAAGGTGATTTAGGATATTACACATATACTCTTGTCAGAAAAGTATACTCACAGATTCGTATTAGGTTACTATTAGCATTATGAATTGTTATATGGTACATCTTTAGCATGCAAATACAATAAAGTAAAAAAAATAACATTGCAGTCAAATTCAGATCCATTCGATGACAGAAAAAAAAATCAACTAAAGCATTCTTAGGTGTAAATATAGATAAATAATATAATTTGTTCTTAAAATTAATTATGAGAACCACAGTTGATATGAGTTCCTGAGTATGAGAACAGATGCTTTAGAGCTGACTTTAGACAGAAATCATTTGACCTATACTTCACGCTGCCTGTTCAATGCCAGTCTCTATGTTAACCTTAGATTTGATATTTGAAGTGGTTGGAACAGAGTATAATTATGTGAGGGAGGAAGGAACTTGGCTTTACTGCAATTTTTTTTTGAGTGCATATTGGTTTGATTTATTCCCAAAAAGATGTGTTGTAGTATTACTTGCAGGAGGCCAAGTTTTTAAAGATATTTGAATTTTCAGAAAAACTATCCAAGATTTCAAGTTTATATTATCCCTCTTTCTAACAAAGGGTCATTTCAATGGTAGTTGTTTCTGAGGAGTAGAATTGATGTAAATCAAATTGCATTAAACTCGCCTCACCAAAAACAAATAAGTAAACAAATGTACAAGTGGTTCTTATTTATTTCATCTGCTCTGGGAAACAAGATTCCATCTTTAAGTACTGGCTTGATTCCTCTGTTGAAATGCCAAAACTCTATCCACGCCAAGTCCAAGACAAACACTTGTAGATGATCATCACATTTCCCTCACTAAGTCTGGTTGTGGGATCAGAGTTCTTACCACAGTGATCCACAGAGCTTCTATGAGATGCTTAGAAATGGTTTATGACTTGAAACATATTTGACATCCTTGTTTATTGGTATCATTAACTTTATTTCATAGAGATAACTATATACTCAATCTATAGTAATTGAAGTCAGTGTCTAGAATATTACATATGCAGGTTTATAAAATAATTGTTTTGAATTTGACATGTATCTTTAAGTAAGTTCTATAGACTAGAATATACATATTTACAAACATGTATATTAAAATTATAAATAAGACTATATATGCTATCAATTTTCAGACTCTATGTAGTATATAGATGAAACTTTTTTTCCATGGAGGAACCGGAGTCATAGCTTTGACCTAATCTCATTTGAAACTTCTCCTCTTGCCGTTGATCCTTTTCTTTTTTCAGACCAGCCCATGCATTGTTCCAATCATGAAAAGTTACTTCATCCGGTGACTTTCCTCATTAGCTCATATATTAGTGTTGAGGATTTAATTTCACTTTGCTCTGACCCTTGGTCTACAATTTCTCACTTAGCAGTTTTATATACAGAGCATCATTCACAAATTGTATTAGTTATCTATTTGGTGTAGCAACATTTACCCAAACCGAGCATCTTACTATACATTTACTATCTTACACAGTTTCTAAGGGCTGGGAATGTGAGAGTGGCTTAGATGTGGGGGTCTGACTCAAGTTCTCTTAGGAAGGTACAGTCAGTCCGTGGTCTCTCCATAGGATGCTCACAACATGGTAGCTTGCTTCTCCCAGAGTATCTCTGGTTAAACAAGCCCTGCAGGTGATTCTGATACATGCTAAGGTTTAGAACCACTGATCTAAGGGGCTGTTTTAAAGACACATGCCCATTAAAAATCCTGACATAATTTTCTAGTGGGGAAAACCACTCTTCCCTTGGCATCACATTATTTCTGGAAATGTTTAGTTGTATAAGGGCAGGAACAAAGGAAGCTCTCCCTTACCTGCAACTTTGTTTTACCTATTGGATATTACACAAAACCATGAGAATGCGGGATTTCAGGAGGTGTACACCTACTCTTATAAATATCTTGCACAATTTGTTCCAAAATGCCTCTAGCAAACGTGGGAAGAGTTTTCTTTTTTCTTTTTTTTTTTCAGACTCTCAAACCTACCCAAGATGATTACAAAAATACTCCTCTGGGGCTTCCCTGGTGGCGCAGTGGTTGAGAATCTGCCTGCCAATGCAGCGGACATAGGTTCGAGCCCTGGTCTGGGAAGATCCCACATGCCGCAGAGCAACTGGGTCCGTGAGCCACAATTACTGAGCCTGCGCGTCTGGAGCCTGTGCTCCACAAAGAGAGGCCACGATAGAGAGAGGCCCGCGCACCGCGATGAAGAGTGGCCCCCGCTTGCCACAATTAGAGAAAACCCTCGCACAGAAACGAAGACCCAACACAGCCCAAAATAAATAAATTAATTAATTAAAAAAAAATACTCCTCTGTCCCCATTTTCACAAATGCAAAACCTCCTAAGTCTCACTTACTTCCATTGTTTCATTATATACAACTCCCCTCTGCAGAGTAGTTTGGAACTTAGAAGCTTTTAAAACTTTCTGCCTAATGCCTTCCTTAACGTTGCCCTGTAACAGTTCAAACCCAACTGTACGTAGGCTGCACCATAATTAAAGTACTTGAACAAACAGCATATGAACAAATAGCATATACCCAGCTATTAACCCAGCTATTATATACCCAGCTATTAACAAAGAAGAGGATGTTTTAGGATGTAATTTTGTTCTCCTATAAGTGGAAGCAAATTTCAAATAAGAAATTTCTGTTTTGAACTTTCCTATCTCCATGATTAAGTTTTGAGGCTCTGCTACTTTAGAAACAAAAAGCTTTTAAATTAAAACCACTTTCAGTGCAATGTTTCTCTTCATGATAAATGGGCATGTTTCACATTGGGAGGTTAAAAGGTGAGAAAAGTCTAAACTGAAACCATCTTCACTGCACAGTGTTTCACTTAATGATAAATGACACTGTTTCAACTGGGGGAGGATGAAAGATTTTACATTTGCTTTGAAGCAGAGAAATAGCCAAGTGCTCACTACTACTGATTATAGATCTGTCTAACAAAGTGGGGGTAAATGGCTGAGTACAAGCCACTATTACACTGAGAAAATCTTATTTTTTTCTCTTCTGAAAAACATATTTTGTGCTGCTTAGGAAATCACTTATGTTGTTGTCCACAGAAGAAAAAAAATTTAAATATATGAAAATTAAAAGTTTTAATCATCTTTTTATTTTTTCATATAAAATTTTAGAAAAAAAAAGGGCAAGAATCAATCAAAACCATCCGTTTCCTAGTCTCCAAAACGTTATGATTTTGAGCCTTTGTAACCTGAATCACACCTTGAAGAACTTTACCCTACTATGGTCAAACATACCAAACTCATAAGAAGGGAAATTATTACATAATTTTTTGATCTGATTCTTTGGTCCACAAGAAGAGCTTAAACATATAAAATGGTGTGCTTTCAGCTGAAGAAAATAACAAGCAAGAAAGAAGACGCAAACTATTGTCTGAATATATTCAAGTGTCATAGTGTCTACCCACACAGATAGATTTTCATTCAAAAGTTGCTCATATGAGGATTTCCCATTTCTTGAAAAAAACAATCCACCCACACTTAGTCCATCTTCCCATGCATCTGACTGAAATTATTAGAGAATGAATACAGCACATAGACTTAGAATTGTTCATAAATTCCTGCTACCATTTAAAATGACAGTATGAGTTATTTAGAGATTCCAAACAAACGAAAAATAAGAGAAATCTGACTGTTTAACATACCTAGACTCCTTTTTCATGAATAAATACAACAGTTCTTTATTTCTCCTTGGTTTACCAGTAAATTTATTCCTCTTAGCTCTAGTTCTTTCCCTAAGGGTTTTTTTTTTTCCTTCCCAATCTTATCTCCCAAATCTCTCTCTCCTGGTTCATTGGCCTGACTAGTACATCTTGGACATCTTGACATCCTGCCATAATCCACTCCCAAGCTTAGAAATTTAAAACTCAACCTTTTTTTTCTTGCTTGCTGCATCTTTGCAGACTAAAAATCACAGGAAGAATAACAAGGAAACATCTTGCTGTGTGACCCATGCCCATTAATTTCCGATCATGATGTAATTCCCACAGTACTGTCACAGAGGCAAGCCCTCATTCTAATAGAAACCCCGCTTGGCTTCCAAATTAGATTGATGCTTCAGTACCCACTCTGCCATATTCCACTCTGCAGTATTGATTGCTGTATGAATCAGCCCTGGGCTTACTGGGCCTTTTGAATGCAGTGTCATAGGCTGTCTATGGAGCCTGGTGAGTTTTCCCAAATTTAATCGTAATCTTCCCAGTCCAAGTAGGTTCCATTGCTATATTCATATGATCTCTTCACTCTTCTAGAACAAACCATTTTTCAATTTATTTTTTGTTGTTATGGGGGTAAATACTGGGTTTAATATAATTGCATTAAATGGGTCACAAGTATTTCAGTAAGTCTCTGGTTAACTTTTCTTTTCCTTTCCTTTCTTTTCCTTTCCTTTCCTTTCCTTTCTTTTCCTTTCCTCTTCAATGTTGTTTTCTTCCCACCTCTCCCCTCCCCTCCCCTCCCCTCCTAATTTTCTTTCCTTTCCCTTTCCCTTCCCTTCCCTTTCGTTCCTTTCTTCTTCTCTTCTTTCTCTTCTCTTCTTTTCTTTTCAGCAAGGCTAGTCAGGGTGGGTGGTGGCAGAATAGTGAAAGATACCTCAGTTCTTATTAGGTTTTAAAATAATTTTACTGTATAAAAAGCCATAAGAGAAAAGAAGACGTAGTGTAGTGTGGTCTTTGATTCTTCCTAACATTCATTTATCAGCTTATGTGACCAAGATTTCTCATCTAAGTTGGGAAAAAATAACATTCAACTGGAATACTTTATAATATTGCAGTCCCTGCTAAAGATCAAGGTTCTGCCAAAAGAAATACCTAAATTTATATATTATATATATGCACACATGTATATATATATTATATATATACTATATATATATATTCATATATATGAGATTAGATGTAGATATTTTCCCTTTCATTCTGTGATGCATGCTGGCAAGATCCCTCTGTAGGACTGTAGGCTTCATCTCCCCAGCAGCTGGAAGTGCTGAGTGAACATGGCTTTGGGAATCATTTGGCCGAGGACAATTGCCTTCCTCAAGGTAACAGCCTCTCCCTAAGGATAGGCTATAACTAATGACTGGTCAATGTGGGAGCAAAAATTCTTGCCTTTTCATGCCAAAAATGGGAAATTCTGAAGGACAATTTTGGCTTTAATTGTCTATTTGGTTTGGTCCATCTTTTCCCTTTGAGCAAACCCAATTCTTTCCTTTCCCTTCCCAGGTGGTTATTCCAGGAGCACCCCCAATCAACTTCCTGCATGCTAACCTTTATCTCAGAGTCTGCTCCCCAAGGAACAATGCTGTAACACACTTCAATTTTTATAGTTTAAAATATTTAAATAGTCTTGTTACAAAACTTTGCAAAGTGGGATCTTTATTTTGATATTCAGGAAGAGCTCAGCTAGGATAATAGAAGCATTACAACTCCATTTATGCAAAAATCAACTAGGATACATAGGTATTAAAGACTGAAAAAGAAAAAAAAAGAAGAAAAACATGAGCGTCTCCTCCAAATATAATGTATAATTCAATATCAATCATGTCACTGTAATCCAGCTTGGGAAATAGTGAATTACCAGACAGGGTAGTTGCTCAAAAGAGAACAGATGTCCATATAGGACCTGAGACTCCTTTTGTGTCATGCATCTTTATTCAATTCAGCTACTCTGGGAATAAAAAAATATCTCTGGGCCTAAATTTTTATGCAATGCTTTTGTTTCAAGGAGATTTAATAGCTCATTCATTCATATAATAATAATTCTAATAAAAATGAAACAGTAATATTTATTGAAAAGTTACCAAGTATCAATTAGATTATCTTAATTATTGCATTATAAGAGACATTGTCTAAGTTATTCTGAGTGAGTATACTTATCTTCATATCATACATTGGTAAGCTGAGACACAGAGACACCAAGCAATTGGCTACGAGTCACCCAGCTAAGAAAAGACAGCTAGATCCCAGAGCCAACTTGATTTGATTCCAGAGCCTTAACAGGTAACTCTACCATGTTCTGCTTCTCAACATGGTAAAGCACTGCCTGTCTAAAAATGCTGAAGGAAAACCCTTCACCAACAAAAAGGGGATTAACTCTACCTCCTACCATAAAACTGCTGGTTTATTTTCCAATAATTAAAAAAGCTGGGAAAGAAAAGAAGCACATTTCCCATTGGGAACATGTGGTCTCTTTGTTATATCAAGTCCCACCTCTCTGCACTGTTTTATTTCTTCTTCTTCCCCTTCATTCCAAACCTTCTATTCCCTCTGATTCTGTCTTAAGGACCAGTTGGTCCAAAAAGTTATTCCAGATTCTTCCACTCTGTAAAGATTGATAGACAATTTCTTTAAACTTACTTCATCTGCCCAATCTCAAACAGATTCATTTTGAACATGTTACATTCTAGATGAGTTTACAAAAATTATCTTCTTTAATAATCACAAAATAATTTGAAGGATGAGTAGTATTACTATTATTTCTATGTACAAATTAGGGAATGGAGACACTGAGCGAATACATGAAAGCTTCAGTCATATACAAGTAACTGGTCAAGCTGGTTTTGAACACAGGGTCTGAATCCAACACTCTTGCTTTAGCTGCAGTTTCCTATTGTTTGTCCCCTGATAACCTACCTTCTTTTAATTCTATTTGTGCATTTTTAAATTTCAGATATAGCCTAAGTGATAAGTTAAACTAAGATTCATACATGCAGATTTTTGTCTCTCAAATATTAGGTTAAGTTCCCTCAATGTGGTCAAGGCCTAGGTCTACTTCTCCTGATCACTCACCAGTCCTCACAAGCCTTACTAGTGGAACAACTGATGTTAGGTTAGGTCAGCTAGAACTACTTGAATACTTTTGAGAATTACCCTGTGTATGGAAATGTGACTCTTAGCATGTTTATAAGTCAAAAGTGTATACACTTGCTGCTTTTTAATTAAAAAATATTTTCTTTTCTTCCTTATTAGATCATATCATTCTGCTTATCACTGTATACAGGGAGAAATGAGCAGTAGCACAACATGTCACATGTCTATTTTTCCCCAAACTCTGTGGCATCCTCACAAGAAGGTAGGTATCTTCCTGACAACACTATGCAAACCTGTGGTCCTCAGTTGATGAGTTCAAACTTCTTCATAAATGAGTCATGACATTCAATTAATTAAAGTGAGACCACTGAAGGGGAGAGAGGTTATGATATAACTTAAAAAACAAAGCTTTTTTGGTGAAATTTAAACTTCTCAGTGAGTCAGATGGGAAATATATTTTGAAAAAAGTCAAATGACTTCATTCAATTTTTTTTCTGTGATTAACCTTATATATGACCAAAGGGGCATAAGAGATTAAAAGTATATATCTCTGTCTTTGTTTTCTGGTGTCTCTGCAATTTAGCTATAGGTATTGTGCTTGAGTTCTGAAAGATTTTCCTCACATGTCACAGAAAATTGAGATTCTATTTTTGATTATCAATATTCAACTGGCTATTTGCAACACAAACCCAAACAGCACATTATGAAATGCACTGTTACCCTAAAGCACCATTGATACTAACAGCTCAGCAAATAAACTGTATTTAATTATTTACTATAATGACTTTTAGTAGAAAATCAAGATGTCTGGTTTTTATTAGGTTAATTTTGCTCTTTGCTGCTTTGTTAAGGGCTTAGACTTTTTTTACAAAACAAATCAACATAACTGGTGGTTATGAGAAAAACCCAGTCTTTTGTTTTTGGAAAGATCTATAGCCATGAAATCTAATCAGAGTATGTGCAGTTTTGGAGTTAATCACATAGAAATTTGCTGACTACCTCCTTACAAGCATATCTCCCTGCCTTCCTATGTTTTATTTTTTGTTTGTTTGTTTGTTTCTATTCAAATAAAGACATCCTTTAATATGTGAAATCTCCCAAACTCCTTTTTCCCTTAGGGATAAACAATAGAGCTGTTAGTTCAATAAAATTAGTACAGGAATTATGAGGCCTCCACTGTGTACACACAATCCTATGTGTCAGTTTCATTTCAAAAAATAAAGCCCATATGACAAAGCTATTTCTTTCTTAAAAAATTTCCAAATGTGTAAAATTTTTTTTACACTTTTTCTCCAGTGTGTATATCTGTATTCTCAAGTGCTCAAGTCTTTGTCTTTAAAGGGTGACAAATTCTTTTTGTTTCTGAGTGATGCCACATTTGATGCTATGGAAAGGAGATTTCTTGTCAGGTCTGAGTAAAAATGTCAAGTGAAAACGAATTTGTTTTAACTGACTTGGGAAGGTGGGAAGTCATAGTTAAACTTCTAGGCCTCTAAGGTAGTGTTTCTCAAACTTGAAAGTACATAAGAATCAACAGGAAGACTTGTTAAAGACAGATAGTTGGGCCCTCCCCACAGGGTTTCCAAAGGTTGGGATGTGGTCTGAGAATCTGCATTCCTCACAAGTTCATTCGTGATACAAATGTGACTATAACCAGGACCTCACTTTGAGAACCACTTAGGAGCACCTTACTTGCAGTCATATTTTTTTGTCTTGTCTCATGAAGTATAATTTTCTAAAACAATGATTTCCAACATATATCACTTGGAAGATTTCACATAAAGCTAATTTCTCAGTCTGCTCTAAAAAAATACAACTGGAAGCTCTGGCAGCATGGAGTCCACACTCATACATCACAAGAATCTTCCAGAACTGAGGAGTAGCAATGCCTTTTCGGTGGTGAGATGTGTCCTCTCCAACTATTTTGGTCTACTTGTCTTTATTTTTTACTGTTCTAAGTCCCCCAAATTTTGATATACAGAATTTCATTGTCACTTATTTCTAAATACTTTTAAATTTCCTTCTTTATTTCTAACTTTAAATTGAATTTACTTTTTAACTTATGGGTTAAAAGTGTGATCTTTCCAAGTATAAAATACGTATTATATATATATAATTATCTTTTAATTATTGGCTGTAGCTATTTTCATTGTATTAAGAAAATATGCTTTATATAATATCATTTAACACAGGATATATTATGATACACTTAACTTGAAAATTTTGATATTTTTTATCTGGAATTTATGTGGTCAATTTTTATAAATATTTTATATGTGAGCATCAAAAGAATGATTGTTATATATTTGCTGCTTTTGGGGTTCAGTACACATATATTAGATTACAATTGCTTTTTATTTTATAATACTTCCATGGATAATATTTTTTCTCTGTTTGTGTGAGTCTCCCACTATGATTATGGATATGTCAACTTATCCTTAAAAACTTTTTAATTTTGCTCCATTCAATTGTCTCCAAACCAGGAACAGTTTTCTGATTTCTACCACCATAAATTTGTTTTACCTGTTTTTGAACTTCTAAAAAATGTAAGCATATAGTATGTACATTTTTGTGTGTCTGGTTTCCTTCCTGAAAATGTTTCTGAAAGTCATCCATGTGATTGCATGCATCAGTAGTTCATTATTTTATAATTGCTGTGTAGTATTCCATTGTATAAATATATCACAATTGTTTATCATTCTCCTGTGAACAGATATTCAGAGAGCTTCTAGTGTTAGGGTATTACGGATCCTATTTTTACTTCTATTAGTTCCTGCTTAACTTCTTTTACCTGCCTAGCATGTATTCCAAGGAGCCCTTAAGTTCCACTTTGCCAATGTATTACTGATTTATTGACAATGATTTTCAAAGAGGTTTTTCCTCACAACCTGTCAGTTAGTCATTCAGTAAAACCTTATTGTGAATGTATCACATATATGACACTAGAAATCTAAAATCAATTCAGTACTTAAGATCCCAAATATACAGAATTTATAATATGTGAGTTTAGTACTATAAATCAAAATTAAAATTTATAATAAATGCATGAAAGCCACAAAATAGGAGATAAATACCAAGTGGTGTTCAGTAGATAATGAGATTCATCTTAGTGTGGTGAATGAGAAAGGGGCCTCATTGAAAATTATAGTCTAGGAATTTGGTGTTGATAATGAGTGTCATTTGGGTAATCAGACATTGGAGGGCAAAGCAACATTTAATTCAGAAGAATTAACATAAATAAAGGCTTCCATGCAGGGATATTTTTATATTATATGTTATTCTATGTTAAAAATCTTACACATTTTATAGATTAATAACATGTTAAATCACTATGTAAAACAAAAGGGCTATAGAAATTTTAGTATTATTTTGAAAAATCAGTGCATGAAATTGGGGAATTATTCCTTCAGTTTGCCTGAAATGGAAAGTGTATGAAGAACATTTCTGGGAAATAACCTGCACTATAGATTGAGATTACCTCCAGACATAGAAAAAATAAAATTTCTCATTTGCCATTCTGACTTGTGATTCTGAAAACAAGTATTTAAGTGTTTAAGTTATTTTCCCTTAATAACAGAAACAGTGACTCACTGTGCCCTGGTATCTCTGGTGGGACAAGAACTCACTGCAGGTATGTAGGAAAATATTGATTGGTGTAAATCATACAATGGTAATTTTAGTCCAAAGGAATTAATCTTAAACTGAGCAAACCTGGCAAGGCAAGCTGATACATGCCAAAATTAATGGGGATTGCTTGACAAGAATCTAACAACAGGAAAGAAGACCTGTTTACTTGTCATACAAAAAGTTAAGTTATGGGTCTGGTCATGGCAGTCAACTTTTTTAGTCAGATATTCTGAAGGGCATTCTGAAGGGCAGCCAGGTGACAAGTGTGATCATAGTAGCTAATTTATAGACATCATAATACCTTTTTCTTTTTCTGAAGAAATGGTTGAATTGTAATTATTGCTGCCTTGTTTTGCAATTAGTTAATCTATTCAAGCTAGCCACACTTCAACAGCCAGTAATCAAAGCAACAACTAAAATGTAAGTGGTTGAAAATCCTGCTGAACTGTCTGTGGTGAAAATCAGAAAATATTATTTTTTAAAGACTTTGTCTTTTAGACCAGTTTTAGGTTTACAAAAAATCTGAGAGGAAGATACAGACCTTTCTCATACACCTCCTGCCTCAACACATGCTTATCTTCTCCTATTATCAACATCACTCATCAGAGTGGTACACATTTTACTAAGGATGAACCTACATGGACAAATCACTATCATCCAAAGTCCACAGTTTCTATCATGCTTCACTCTTGGTGGTGTACATTCTATTGTTTTGGACAAAAGTATAATGACATATTCATCATTATAATATACAAAGTATTTTCACTGTCCTAAATATCCCTTTGAGCAGAAGGAAGACTATGTCCAGAGTGAAGAATGAAATCCTGCCCAGAGGTACTAAGGATAGTGTGCTTGGATTGGATGCGAGAGGAGAAGGGCTCTGAAAGTGAGGGAACAGGTAGGTTGGATCAGACAGTGCCATGCCATGCTCATTATTTCCACAGTGGCTGGACAAAAGGCAATGTGTAAAAATTTTGACATCTGGGGAAAAAGTCATTTAAAAAACCTCAAACCCCTGGAAATCACTGATATTCTTATTATCTCTATAGTTTTGTCTTTTCTGGAATATTATAAAGTTGGAATCACACAGTATGTAGCCATTTCCAGATTGGCTTCTTTCACTTAGTAATATATGCATTTAAGTTTCCTCCATGTTTTTTCATGGGTTGATAGCTCATGGCTTTTAAAGCTGAATAATATTCCATTGTCAAGATATATCACACATTCATCTACTGAAGGATATCTTGGTTGCTTCCAAGTTTGGGTGATTATGAATAGAGCTACTATAGACATCTGTGTGCAGGCTTTTGTGCATAAGTTTCAACTTCTTTGGGTAAAACCGAAGAGAGAGGTAGCTGGATCATATGGTAAGAGTATGTTTAGTTTTGTATGAAACCTCCAAATTGTCATCCAAAGTGGCTGTACCATTTTGTATTCCCATAAGCAACATATGAGAGTTCCCGTTGCTCCACACCTTCACCAGCATTTGGTGGTGTCAGCGTTTCATATTTTGACCATTCTAATGGGTAATGGAGTGCCATCTCATTGTTGCTTTAATTGGCATTTCCATAATGACATATGACGTGGAGCATTTTTTCATATGCTTATTTGCCACCTGTATATCTTTGGTGAGGTATCTGTTAAGGTTTGGCCCATTTTAAAATTGGTTGTTTTTCTTATTGTTGAGTTTTAAGAGTTTTTGTGTATTTTGGATAACAATCCTTTATCAGATGTGTCTTTGAAAATATTTTCTTCCGGTGTGTGACTTATTTTCTAATTCTCTTGATATTATCTTTAGCAAAGCAGAAATTTTAAATTTTAATTAAGTCCAATTTATCAATGATTTCTTTCATGAATCATGTCTTTGGTGTTTTATGTGAAAAGGCATCATCATACTGAAGGTTACCTACATTTTCTCCTGTGTTATCTTCTAGGAATTTTATGGTTTTGCATTTTACAGTCAGGTCTATGATGCATTTAATTCAATTTTGGGGAAGGGAGTAAGTCCTGTATCTATGTTAATTTTTTTTTTGCTTGTAGATGTACAGTTGCTCCAGCACCATTTATTGAAAAGTCTATCTTTGCTCCATTACATTCCCTTTGCTCCTTTGTCAGAGATCAGTTGACTATATATATTCAACTCTCTTCTGTCCCGTTGATCTATACTTTCACCAATACCACACTGTCTGGACTACTGTAACTTTATAGTAAGTCTTGAATTTAGGTAGCCTCAGTCCTCCAGCTTTGTTCTTCTCCTTCAATATTTAGTTGGCTCTTCTGGATCTTTTGGCTCTCTGTATCAGGTTTAAATTTAGTTATTGAAATTCATAAGATAACTTGCTGGGATTTTGATTGGGGTTGCACTGAATATATAGATCAAGTTGGAAAGAACTAACATCTTGACAACACTGAGTCTTCCTATTCATGAACATGAAATATTTCTCTGTTTATTTTGTTCTTTTTTGATTAATTCATTACCATTTTGTAGTTTTCCTCATATAAATCTGTACATATTTTGCTAGATGTATACCTAAGTATTTAATTTTTGTGGGTAGTAGTATAAATGTATTATGCTTTTAATTTCAAATTCTATTTGTTCATTATTGGTATATAGGAAAATAATTGATTTTTGTATATTAACCTTGTATCTTTGCTACAATCAGGACCCAATCCAATGTTATATTTTATATTTTACCTAATTTTAACTTGATTGCATCTACAAAAGACTCTATATTCAAATAATGTCATACTCTGAGGTACTGGGGATTAGGACTTCGGCATATCATTTTGGGGGGATATAACTCAACCTATAATGGAGTTATACCTCAGTTAACACAGTATAATACCTGCTGTGTTCTATTGGTTCAAACAATCTCAAAGCCTGCCAGTTTCAAGGAGATAGAACATAGACTCTTTTTGAGGATGGATTAGTTAGTCATATTACAAAAATGTTTAAGGGATAAGTATTGTTGTGACCCTTTTTGCAAAATACAGCCTGACATACTCCACCCTCCATCAACAGTGATTTTTTTTTTCTCTATGCCAAACTCACTTGCCCACTGCAAAGAGCTAATTACAACATTGTCTGAATCAGCTCCTGGTAGAGATAAATAAGGCTGTTCAGGTAGAGTTCCTTGGGTATACAACTTCTCAAGTATGGTTATTTTTTATTTGAAGACTTGTAAGCTAAACAGTTATCTGCCACTCACACACTGGCATATAATGTTGAAACAGAGATAGGTAACCAAAATAGACATGTTGGTTCAAAAAGTAAGGAATGCAATGTAAATACCAGTTACTAGTCCATAGCCATACAGAAATCCACCAAGATGCATAATTCCAGTTCCTGTAAAACCCGCTCTTTGATTGTGATATTCTGTGGTTCCCAGCTTAGGTTTTTGACAACATCATTTAAGGCATCCATCCTTTTCTAGAAAAAACATAATGGTCTGTGTTTCTAGCTGAGTATATTTTTCAGCCAACTTCCTTCCTCTAGATTTATAGGAACTAAAACTGGTAGGAAAAACAAATAAACAAACAAAAACAGAAAAACCTAAAAATTAAATTTTCAAAACAAAAATGACAGCTATTTCAGGTATTGTGGAGTCTGGAAAGCTAAGGGTTTTCCTTTCATACCCCTTTGCCACTAGGGGTTATCTTATGACAAAATTATCATCAATGAGATGTAAACAGAAGTCTGCTATGGTTCTTCCTTTCTCTAAATCTCAATCTTTATCTTCAGAATACTGCTATGAGGACTGAGATTCAGCAGTCATCTTGTGTCCATGATGGGAAAATTAAGAGAATTTAAATATCTTGGTCCTACTATCTTTACACTGTTGGATAAGATTGAAAAGAGCTGAAGCTTTCTGTTTCCTGGGTTCTTTGAGAAACCATGTGCACACATGTGAGAAACATCCCAGTGGGGAACAGAACAGCTACAGCACCTCCAGATTTACTGTTACAGAGAGAGAAAAAAAAAAGAAGCTGTTAATTGAGAGTTATCTTATGTGCAGTTTAAGGCAATCCTAACCAATACAAGTAAGGGAAGCTCTAATTAACCTATTCCTGAAAAAGTGTTTGTTGACAGTTTATATTTCAAGGACTGTGGTAGGTACTAATTATTCATCTGTGAGCTACACAAACACAGTTGATGATCTCCAAGAACTCATAGTCATAGAGATCCCTAGGTGAAACGGATGTCTCTAAAAAGGATGCAGGCTCCAATCATCTTTTTCTCCACCATTTTTAACACTTGACTTTGAACTTCGTGGATAAAAGATGATATCTGTTTCTGTACAAAATAGGTTGAAGATGCACATTCTAGGTTGTAAGAACAAGTAAGTGTGAAGAGTTAACACAAGACTGACATGTGATTTAGGAAAATATTCTTCTCCACAGGGACTTATCCCTCCATTTCATTATCTACAAATATGTACATGACTACCCATGTCCTAAGGGAGGCAGGCAAACAAGGATTTTTATCTGGGTATCATGCATCCACAGCAAAATCGTAATGCTTTAATATTATTCTTAATATTAACCTATTCAGAGTGAACGGCTATTGTGTAGGACACTAGTAGTGACTGCCACAGAAGGCTGGTCCAGATGACAGGTGGTAAAGGTCTACAGTAATCAAGAGCTCATTATTTCAGGCAAGGTTAGCTATAATAAAGTTCACTTTTTTGTTTTTTAATTGCAGACATCCTTACTTCCAGGCAGCTAGCCTGGGAAGTTGCATGCTAAGTAAAATAGCCACATTTTTGAACAGGAAAGAACAATAACAACTACAATGTCTTTGAGTTATATTTATGTCTTTGAAGGTTTTCAGTGGCCCCATCATATTATCTGATCAGGAAAAGAGTTGTGGATTTAAGAGCACCGAACACATTAGAAAAAATGTCAAACTTCTAAGACATTGCCTCATCATTTTGTTATTACAAATATCACTTTCCCCAATTTTTTATGCCTAGGGTCCTCAACTCTACTTTCTGTAAGTGCCTTAAGCCATTTCTTCTCTAGTAGTTTTAAGAGTTCCTATTTTTCACATCCACATATAATCACATTTCCTTCTGATATTTCTCAAGGACCTGAGTTTTTCTTAAATACCACACTTCAAACAGTGTTGTGTCAGAGAATAAGTATAACATGCTGTTCATTTATATAATCATAAAATCTTTAGAATAATAGCGATGGAGAAGATCTTAGTAATAACTCGGTCAAACTTATTCATTTTAAAGATAAGTGACCAAAGGTAAAACAACAAAAATATTGTAATCTATATTATAACCAGGTCACTTTCCTTTGTACCCCATTTCTGGGATTGCTCTACATGGGAAAACTCCATCTGGTGGTAAAAACAGTTCCTAGAGAGAATGACAGTGGCCCATGGAGAAGCAAACCAGAGAAAGTGATCAGAGACATCCACTCGAGTCATTTAACATCTAAACTATATTTTATACACGAACCCATTTTCTAACTGTTGACATTCAGATGAATGTTTTTAAAAATGCTCTCATTATTTCATATTCAGTAAAAGTTACCATGGAATTCCAAAGTCCTTGATTTGCTATCAACTGAGTCATGCTGTTTTCTCCTCTCACTGGCTATGGGAAAAAAAAAATTAACTGAGTGTGAAACTTTTACTGTTGCATGAAGGTGTCAAAAGAATAAAGAAAATACATCACCCTAGTTTTGGGACTTTATAAAAGTAACAAGAAGTTTCTGTTCTTGCAGAAGGCAAATTGAATAAAATTTGTAAGAAGCAAAACTCTCACATATGATAAATTGTAGGAATGGATTTTATCCTGAAGCCCTAGAGACTACTGAAGAATACTGTGTAGAGCCCAACATGGTCAGATGTGTGTTATAGAAACCTCTCCACTAGCTGTAGATATTGATTAATTTTTCATGGTGATGGGAGAATACAAGTTTAAAGGATTAAACTCTAATGGAGTATAAATAAAAGAAAATTTCAAAAATATTAGATGGGGGAAAAAAGTAACAAAAAGCAATAAAGGAGAAAAAATTGACAAGCAAAAATAGCAAATAGAAAAAAATAAGTAATAGCAGTGAGAGTAACTACAAAATTGATCAAACTAAAATGTATAGGTTCAATTTCCCAATTGGGAGAAAATATTGTAAATAATAAAATACCAACTCATCTCACAGTTTTAGACCTACCATTTTTTTCTACCACTTTTCCTACTACAATTCAGTAAATGGCATCATCATTCACCAGTTTCTTAGCAAAAATTTATGAATTACATTTGATTACTCTTATTTTCTTTTATCTCACATCCAACCATTCAGCAGGATTTGTGTGATCCATCTCCAATTATATCCCCAAACCATCCCTTTCACTGTCTCACTGCAGCAAACCAGGTCCAAGCAATCACCATATCCAGCCTGGGCCATAGCAATGCACTTCTAGCTGGACTTCTTCCTCTCTTTCCCTTCTTCAGTGCATTCCCTTCCTCCGAGAATGATATTAAAAAATAAATCTGATACTATCATACCCTGGCTTAAAATCATATTAGAGGTAACTATTTAATTTAAAAATAATCCAAACTCCATTTGATGACTTCTGTTTCCAGTTACGAGTTAGTAACAAGGACAGATTTACCTTGCCACCGTAGACAACTAAAACAGTAGATAAATGAAACAATGTTTTTCAGACATTAGGAAAACAATAGCAGAACAGTCATTTATAAAAGCAGGGAAAAAAATCTGAGCCTTACAAATGCCCCAGCTTAATGCCTAGAGGGAATTGCTGGGCCAAAGCACAGGAGGGAGAATCAAACTGGACTCTGTAGTCTCCTTCAGTTGAAGAAACAGAGCTCAGAGTTCAGGAGACCCAAAGCATCCAGAAATCTAAAGACAGAGTACTGAGGAGGAAAGAGCTGCCCAGAGAGCTCCAGAGCTCTAGAAGAAAAGCCCTACCTTTGTCTGAGTTCTTATCAGCACACATGTGCAAAGAAATTACAGAGCTGGGGAAAGAACCACAAGAAACAATCGGATGGAATAAATCCTGGAGCTCCCATGAGGCTGATTCATGTTTATGGTCAGAATGAAAAGTCTCAAAATTCCCATCAAAAAGAGCAGTCAGAAAGCTATTGCTTCAGTAGTGGGGCCAAATTAGCCCTAGACTAGAGGTTGCTCTGGCCCCAGCTAACCAAATTTAAAAGCAGGGTTTAGCAAGATCAAACTGATCCCAAGTGATTTTATAACATCTTAGAATAAAACTCAAAAATATTTAAATAAATGCAAAAAAATCCAGCACCCAACAATGTAAAATTCCAAGTTCTGGCATCGTTATGCACTGAATTGTGTCTCCCAAAAAGATACATTGAAGTCCTAACCCCAAAACCTATGAATGTGACCTTACTTAGAAATAGTCTGTGTAGATAATAATCAAGTTAAAATGTGATCATTAAGGTGGGCCCAAATGCAATGACTGATATCGTTATAAGGTGAGGGAAATTTGGCATATGGAGTCATATGGAAGGAAGATGGCCATGTGAAGACAGAGGCAGAGATTGGAGTTATTTTACCACAAAGCAAAATACCTGGGACCACTAGCTGCTGGAAGAAACAAGGAAGGGTATCCCCTTAGAGCTTCAGAGGAAGCATGACCCTGATAACACCTTGACTTTAAACTTCTAGTCTCCAGAACTATACAGAATATATTTCTATTGTTCTAAGCAACCCAGTTTGTGGAACTTTCTCTTGGCTACTCCAGAAAACTAATGCAGGTAACATAAAAAATTACCAAGCATACAAAGAAGTAGAAAAATGTGACACATAATAAAGAGTAAAGTTAATCAATAGAATTTAAGATCCAAAATGACTTAGATGATAAAATAGGTAAATAAAAATAATAAAACATATAACATGAATATACTTCAAGAAATTACAGTAAAGCATGTGCATGATGAGAAATATGGAAAACATAAAAAAGGATTACATCAGACTTCTAGAGATGTAAATTCCAATGTTTGAGATGAAAAATACACCCTAGGGGATTAATGATAGATTATACACTGTGGAAAAAAAAGATTAATGAACTTGAATACATAGCAATAGAAACTTTCCAAAATGAAATAGAGAAGAAAGACTAAAGAAACAAAAAATCAATGTAACATCAGTTATTTCAAAATCAGGTGCATACATAATTAATTAGAATTCCACAAAAGAGAGAAAAAGTAGGAAAGAAAAAGCATTTGAAAAAATAATGGCCAAGAATCTTCCAAATTTGATGTAAACTATAAACCTACAGATCCAAGAAACTCAATGAACTCAAAGCAGAAGACATGAAGAAATGATACCAAGGTATATTTCAAAGATAATGCTTAAAATTAGTGATAAAGATATTATTAAAGCACAGAGAAGGAAGAAACACACACACACTTCCATACTGAAGAACAAGGATAAGAATGATTTTAGATGTCTTGCTGAAAGCAATACAAGCCGTAAAGCTTTAAACTCTAGACAGAAACCATCAACAACATCAACCTAGAATTCTGTATCCAGTGAAAATATTTTTCACTCTCCATTTTATGACCTATGAGATTGTAAATTTCAGCCATCATTTCTCTCCACTCTGCATTCATTTTTTACACTCTCATGAAGATGGCCCACTTCAGTTTACACAACATTTCTAATTCATTCTCAACTGAGAAACATTACATTTATCCTTTTGCCTAGAATGTTTTTTCCCCAGGCTTTAGCAACCTGGGTTCTATCACTATTCAGGTCATAACTCAGGCCTTCTTTGATTATCCTAGCTATAGAAACTAGTGTGTTTAACACAAATCAAGATTGATTGAACAGCAAGTTACCTAGTTTTATTTAAGGAATGTATGAACTTTTTTTTTTCTTAATAGGCAAAGAAGCGTCTAAAAATGTAATCACTCTCAAAAAAATCCAAGAATTGTACATTACGCAGGGCAAGCAGTAACAATAAAATAAAACTTACACTGGTGATAGGTAACAGTGATAAGATTTGATAGTTTTGAAAGAATAAGGAAAGTTAAGAATGACGCCAGGTTTTGGGACTTGGATGACTAGAAGAATGAAATTGTTATGGAAATAGGAAAAACTATGGGAGGAGTGCTTAGGAGGAGGAAATCAAGGGTGTATTTTGACATATAAAGTTTAAGATATTTATTAGATATCCAGGTGACAATGCTAAATAGGTAGTCAGATGTACAAATCTGATGTTAAGGACAGTGTTACAACTAAAGATAAATTTTGTAAGTTGTCAGCATATAAATAGCATTTAAAGTCATATGATTAAATTATATGACCTGGAGAGTGTGTATAGATGTATGTATTAAGACTAAACTCTGTGTATACCCACTTTAATAGTTAAACAGATAAGGAGAAACCATCAAAAGGGACTGAAAAAGAGAGACAAATGACCCCCTAAAAGAATAAGAAATACTAATGTATTAATCTTTAAGTGAAGATAACTTTTTCAAGGAGGAAGTGGCAAAAAGGTATCAGATAATACTAAGAATTTGAATAAGACAAGAACAGATAATTGATTATTGATTGTGTCATACTGGTAATGTTTACAGGGGAAGTTTTAAGAAGTGGTAAAAATGTATGAGGCCCACATGGTTTTATTGCTCATTTTCATATTTTCAAGAAAATGAGAATTTCTAGGTTCTTTAAGTTTTCTCAGAGCATAGGAAACCATGAAAAACTTCAAATTCTCTGATCTTTGGCCTAATTAAAAACATAATAATTGAACAAAGGTAACACCACATCATGTAGAAATGTAGATGAAAATATTGTTATTAAATATTAGGAAGCTGATTATATGAGCATACACTCCAACCAAGTACGGATTCTTTTATAAATATGAAGTAGGCTCAAATTTGGAAAATCTAATTATGAAACTTATTAATACATTAAAAAATAAAACCAATATGAATCTCCATGGGGGAAAATTATATTTTACACATAAGAAAATTGATATATACAGTGCTTAAGAAATATGTTCAAAATAGAAGAGAATGTTCATGGCATAGCTGAGGTTTAATTGCAGGCCTTTCTGACTCCAAAAAACTTTTTGTATTAGATAAACCAATTTAGTTGTTGCCCAGGTGTCACATAATCCTGAGTGAATCACAAGTTGTCCTAATAAAATAAATGATTGAATCATTTAGAACGTAACAGAAAACCTGAATAAGAGCTTCTTTCTCTTATCAGGAAGATAAAACCTTTCCCAGAAAACCCCCAGCAAGCATCTTGTTATGTCTTATCGACCATAACTGTCTTACATGACCTCTGTGGCTGCCACAAAAGCTACATGGCTTTTGAAGACTCTCTTGTGGGAGACCGCCAGAGAACAAGGGGCTGGAGGCTATTGGGAAACCAAACCATGTCTACCACAGTAGCATTAATTTTTGATTGCTGTCAAATGATAACTTCAAACCATTTCCCCTTCCTCCTTGGTGCAATAAGGAAAGCACAGGACAAGGTGAAAGAGAGGAAACATTTGCATTTTAGCCAATGAGTCTACTCACTTCCAGTCATTTCTCTGTTCTGAATTATTTCCATAATGCAGTCATGGATGCCCATAGGAACTGCTAGTTTGGCAAATGTTTAAGAATAATTCATTTTACAATGCAATCATTCACAGGGAGCCAAAGACAGTTTTATTGAATTAGTTACAGAAAATAGTTTATGGTTGGAGGACACTGGAGGGCAAATCACTAGTAGTGGTGATTGGTCTTCCGTGATGTGCCTCACACATCAGGAAATAAAATAATGTGAATATGAGAACAGCTAAAGTGATATATGAGGGTTCCAAAGCCATTGTAGGCAACTTTTTTTTTTGCTTCACTCTAGGATGTCACACACTTAAAATAATATTTTATGGATATGTGACATGAACAGAATACCTTACGTTATAGTGTTCCATTTGTGCTTCTTGGAAACTCATATTTGAACTGCATGACCACAGATCAAATGGAAGATGCTTTTAGCCAAGTCTGCATGGTCTTGTATCTTTCATCTAAGCAGTATTCAAATCAGCAGGGTCAGCAGAACCTATTCCTCTTAGTGGCACATCTACCATATTTCAATTCTCTGTGTCTCCAACCAAAAGTAGATTTGATTCAGGTTTGATTTGAACATCATCTTATAATTAGTAAACGATGAGAATTTGGGAGCCTCCTTCTCCTTAACTAGGTCTTCAAGTGTTAATTCTCAATTGCTCAAGCAGGGTTGATTTAGGGAACTCCTACTAAATGCATATTACAGAGAAGGATGTCCCAGTTTCTTTCCATAACAGAGTGAAGGAGGCAGAGGCATTGGGGTCTGCTGGACAGAGGGAAGCTTTAATGGGGCAGTCAGAAACTTCTTGCCTAACAAGGAAATGTGCTGAAGTTTTCTTCCTGGAATAATTTAAAACAAAATCATTTTGTTAGCATGACTTCATTAAAGTGCACTGATTCTGTGGCCATGATTCCAAGAGAGACTGTGCAGAGGAGTTGAAGCTTTTGCCATCCTTCTGACACAATTTCATTTCACTCTCTGTTCTGTCCCCCTTGAGCCTCACATTCAGCTCCTCCTCACTGAGTGCCTCTCATTTTTATTCTGACGTTGTGTCATGCTTTGATAAAGATTTAACTAACCACGCTTTCAGTTCTATGGAAGTGGTGGCTGTGTTGTGGTCATAAGGGACATTCATCAAAAGGATTAGCTCCTTTAATTAAACCTTCTTTCTTCTGCATCATCATTTTTTTCTCTGCTTGATTATTTCATCAGCATACTAAATTTCTCTAGTAATCTCCTATTTTTTAAAACATAAACAATACCTTGGCTCATCATTCTTGACCCACATGCACTGTCTAGCATGTCACCTCTGCTTTCTTTCATCACAAAGTGATCAAGGCTCAGTGATCCATCACTGGAATTGTTGTATTAGCCTTCATACTCTTTTAGCCTTCAACTCCAGCATTCCTGTAATCTATCTTCCACACAACATTCATAGTTACCCTTTCAAATTATATCATAAAAACTAAATGCTTTTCCCTCTATCTTAGAATGAAATCAACTCCTTTCAAGACGTTAGCTGCTTTGGCCCTTGCCTCATTCTCCAATGTTGTCTCCAACTGCACGGCCCCCACCATCCGTCCCTCCCAGTGACATGCACCTAGCTCGCTTTGCTTCAAACAAATTCATTGCTCTTCTGTCTCTTGAATATTTAAAGGTATTTCCCACCTTAATTTGCTATTCTCCCTACTGCAATTGCCTCTTGCCCACACTTTGAATGACATATCTCTTCATCCATCCACTGAGTCTCAGCTCAGCCATTACCTCTACAAAGAGGGCTTTCTTTTCCCTACCTTACTAGAATTGTAATCCACAAACTCTCTCCCTGATTCAACCTACTTTCATGGAACACATGTGAAATCATTTTGCTTATTGATTTCTTTGTTTATGCTGGCTGCTGTTGCAATCACAAAATATAGACCTAACATACACACATACACACAACACACACACCAAAAATGTGAACCCCATAGCAGGAGGTACGTGTCTGTTTGTTCAGCTCTGCATCACTCAAAACAACAACAACAAAAATTCTGGCACATATGAAATGCATAATAAATATTTTTTGAGTGAATCTTCCTTCAAATGTGGAATAGGTTAAAAGGAAGAATGGTAATGTCAGAGAGCACTCAGGTTAATAATAAACATTAATATATATTATTCTAATTATGTGTTAGGCAATCTCCTAAACACCTTACATGTGATAAAGCAGTTGATTTTCAGAACAACCTTACACTGTGGTGCTTCTATCATCCCTATTGTTTTTGTATTTGGCATCAGATGTGTGTATGTGTATGCGTGTGTGTATAAAATTGAAGTATAATTGACTTATAATATTATATTAGTTTCAAGTGTACAACACAGCGATTCGATATTCTTATACATTACAAAACGATCACCACAATAACTCTAGTTACCATCTGTCACTGAACAAAGTTATTGCAATATTATTGACTATATTCCCTGTGCTGTTTATTACATCCCTGTGACTATTTTATAACTGGAAGTTTGTACCTCTTTATCTCCTTCACCTATTTCACCCATCTCTGTCCCCAGCAACCACCAGTTTATTCTCTGTATCTAAGAGTCTGTTTCTGTTTTGTTATGTTTGTTTGTTTTGTTTTTTACATTCCATGTATTACTGAAATAATTTGGTATTTGTCTTTCTCTGTCTGACTTATTTCACTTAGCATAATACCCTCTAGGCCCATTTAAGTTGTCACAAATGACAAGATTTCATTCTTTTTTATAGCTCCGTGATACTCCTTTGTATACATATATACAGCACTTACTATATCTATTCATCTATCCATATACATTTAGTCTTCTTCCATAACTTGGCTATTACAAATAATGCTGCAATGAATTTTGGGGTGTATATATCTTTTTTGAGTTAGAGTTTTTGGTTTTCTTTGAATAAATATTCAGAAGCAGAATTGCTGGATCATATGGTATTCTATTTTTAATTCTTTGAGGAACCTCCATACTCTTTTTCACAGTGGTTGTAAAATCATCACTATTTTGAAGAAAATAAAACAAAGACAAAAGAGATCCAGCAAATGCCAAAGGATACAAAATTAGTAAGGTATGTGGCTGAAATTCCAGTCCAGGAAGTCATCATCTATTTCCTCAATCTTAAATTACATTCCAATGCTTCCTTTTTGGTGGCTCCAGAGCAACTGCCACGTGGAGAAGATGCAATGACTTCTGATTTCAAATATCGAGACCCTGAACATCACTTACAAGGTTCAACACGTATCATCACTGGCATTTGTAGGCCAGAGGTCCACTGTCCAATGAGGAGGCAGCAATATGTAACATCTAATACTAACAGATGAAGAAATTAACAATAGTAAAAATAATAAACAATTTTGCCTTATTTTAATGTTGCCAACTCTGACTGCTGCAGTAAGTCAGTGTGTAATGGTCGTTGTGTACTTTAACACTTACTTGGGCAGAGATCCATTTTAGATTGCAAAGGAGAGAAGGAAGGAATAAGATGTTTTCTCACACTTCAATGTAACCAATTCCATTCCACTTCATTTTAATTCATTCCACTCCTCCCGAGCTCAACACATTTTACCCTATCCTGTCTTATTCTATCCCATTTTGTTTAGTTTTATTTATTCAGTAATTACTGAATACTTTTGAAGTATAAGGTTTTTAGTTTGCTGTTGAGAGTAATGGAAAAGGTAAGGATTATAATGGTAAGAGGTAGTGTATGTCTTCAAGGAGGTTAAAGTCTAGGGGGTGACTTATGTCTAGGAATCAGAAAGTTCTGCATTTCAAACATAGTTCTCTCAGGTAGTCACTCTTTTGGAGACTCAATTTCTTCCTTTAAGACAGTAAAATTTACGTATGTATATGTATGTGTGTGTGTGTATATATAATCATGTTTAATATCAGATAATTAAATGCACTAATATATACAAAGAACCTGCCATAGTCACTGGAACATAGAATTTTAATTCTCTCTCTCTTCCAAAACCACTATAATAGTACAGCAAACAGTACATCATAACAGATGGTGATAATAATTTCCAGAATTTATGTCAAAAACTCAGTTTTTTCTTTTCTGAAAAGCTAATTTGTTAAATATAAATTTATTCCTTTCAGGCTTTTTACCAAATTAAATAAATTAGGGGAACCTCACTTTTTAGGCTATCCATACTGATATTTGAAAAAGCTGCCAGCTATAAATGTGCCACAGAGTAGAATAGATTCATGGAACTCGAGGACAAAGTGAAGGAGAGAATTTAGAGGTTCTTTGGTCAATTGCCAGCATTATACTTAACAAGAACTTCAAGGTAAAGCAAGTGGAAATGAATTGCCAAAGATCACACTGATTTAGTGATTAGTCCAGATACTTCATCCTCCTTGTTGTGCCTTGGCCTCCTTGTTGTAACCCCTAAAATTCTAATAAAACACATCTATTAGCGAGTGAATACATTTTTGTACACTAATGATATCCTGGATAACAATAAAGAATTCAGGCATTGCCTGTCAAAGTCTCTTGTAAAACAGAATGAATTTCTTTCAAACTTTCATCTTCATTACCTTCATTTTTCCTTCCTTCCTTCCTTCACTTAACAACTATCTGTCAAGCACCTACTTATGACTCATTTTCCCAAGATCCTAGTTCCTGTTTTTGACACAAGTTTAATAAGACCAATGGCCATACCACGGTGGTGCAATCAGTTCTTTTATAAATGAACAGAGCACATTCACACAGAACCACACAATCACACACACACTGTAAAAAAATATCTGAGGAAATTATACAAGTTTTAAAGCAAAATCTGGGGCTTGCAAGATCAATATTAATTACTAATAACTGAAGATACTCACATAAACACAACATTCTAAAAATGGAAATAAATGATTATAGTTTTTATTGTAATATTCATAATGCTTATTATAGACCATTTAGATAATACTAGAAAACTAGAAGGGACAAAATAAATCATGAATTCACTACCAGGAAGCAATCACTCTTAATATTTACTAATTTTTTGACATATACTGTGTTTTTGAAGGATGGTTCAGATTATAGTGCACACACAATTTTATAAACTTTTACTATAAACTCCTTATATGTATTTAAAAATAGCATTCAATTATTTGCTATTTATTTAGTCATGCCCTTAACAAAATCTGTCTTCCACTCTTAACTACATTTTTTTTTTACTTTCATTCCAAACCTTGAAAAGACACTCAAAATAAAGATAACTCATATCAGGAATCTAGTTATTGATTATATGTTCAGAGATATTGAAAAGGAAAAGCAGGAAAAGACAAATTGAATTCTGACTTCTGAACCATTTGACACTTATTCATAAGCTAAGTCTTTTCTACAGTGTCTAGCATCTACTTCTACCTTGTATATAAGATTTTTATTAGGCTCCAATCAAACATTCTAATATTGACAATTGAGTCATTACTGCTGATTTTACCATTTTGATTCTGCTGTTTCTCTGGCTCAAAACCTTGCATTAGTAAGTTGTGGAATTTTCCATTCCTTTTCAGACATGGAAAAGTTTGATTTATTCTCACCAGACTATATTTTAGGGATATTGATAAAATTGGATTATGCTGACAGCCTTTTAGTCTGAACTTTTAATTATTGTTTCATTTATTAATTCATTCATGCATTGATTCATTTGCATATAAATTCATGTACTCATGCAGTAATTTCCCCCCGCCCCCGCCAGCAAATTTTCTAAGTCTCTTCTATGTACCAGTCACTGTGCTAGCTGCTGAGGATTCACAGGTGAATAAAACACAATTCTTGATCTTGGAAGACTCTTAGTTTTGCAAGGAAGAATGATGTTTGATCCCTTTGTCTTTGGTAACTTCTACCCTTCTAGCACCCTGTATCCTGAGAGGAAGTGCTTCACTGCAATCTTACTTTGTATTTAGACATCATATTCCCACCAGATTCAGCTTTGTGTATGCACCAACATCTTTGTCTCTCTCCCCCTAATTTATTCTGAATCCTAAGCTCTCTCTGAGCCAATCTTACTCTATTGCAGAAAACCTGACTGTGCTCAGCAATGGGATATAACAAGAATCATTTAAGAATTTGTGACACTCTGGCACTATACCATCCTCTTACTCCAGTAATACTTAAGGGTGTTATCTGCAGAAGGAACCAAGTCCTTTCTCCTAATTAACCCAAAAAGTTACATTTTTTCACAGCTTGAAAGAGACTGTAGGTTTTATGAGAGTAGTTTTATTTCTTCTTCATCTGCTGAAAAGCAGAAAATGAATTCTCAAAGTTAAGCGGTAAAAAGAAACAGTTCAGTGAGTTTCTCGTAAATTTTCACATATGGAGCCTACAAAATTTCCCTGAATATCCTCAAATGTTCTGTTGAGGAGATACTGTAGGACAATGCCAAACTGCCATTTTCTATCAATGTAGAATGAAGGCAGCATTATGAGGGGATGAACAGAAAGACAATTCACTAACCCACAGCTGTAAGATGAGTGTTCTGCATACCAAGGCGATTCTCTACCTGGATTTCTAAAAATGTACAATTCTGCCTTTGATACAAGAGAAGTCTGTACTTATCTCAACAACTAGTCAGAAATAATGCAATTGTTATACTACTCTATCAGTCAGGGTTACTCAGAAAAACAGAACCAAACATAAATAAGAGATATGTATAGGATATTATCTATCGATATATCTACATATAGACATGTGTGTTATATATGTGTATACACATATACGTATGTGTTGTATATGTGTTATATATGTTATATACACAGAGAGAACTTTTAAGTAATTGCCTTATATGTTTGTGGGGACTGGAAAGTCTACAGATGAGGCAAGCAGGCTGGAAACTCAGGCAGGATTTATATGTCACAGTCTTATAGAGAAAATCTTTCTCAGAGAATCTTCAGTGTTTACTATTAAGTGATTGGATGAGACCACACAAATTATCAAAGGCAATCTCCTTGAATTATAGTCAGTTGATTGTAAATGTTAATTACGTCTACAGAATACATTCACGGCACCACCTAAGCTAATATTTGACCAAACAACTGAGACCTATAGCCTAGCCAAGTTGACATTTAAAATTAACCATTATATCTGCCTGTGTCAGCAAGTGAATTTACCAGTATATGGTTCAACAGATAAATATAAAACTTTTCATTTTATCTTTATATGATGACATTTTTTTAAAATTTTATTTTATTTATTTTTCTATATGGAGAGTGTAATTAGTCATCCATTTTATACACATCAGTGTGTACATGTCAATCCCAGTCTCCCAATTCATCCCACCACCACCCCTAACCCCTGCTGCTTTCTCCCCTTGGTGTCCATATGTTTGTTCTCTACATCTGTATCTCTATTTCTGTGCTGCAAACAGGTTCATCTGTACCATTTTTCTAGGTTCCACATATATGTGTTAATATATGACATTTGTTTTTCTCTTCCTGACTTACTTCACTCTGTATGACAGTCTCTAGATTCATCCACATCTCTACAAATGACCCAATTTCATTCCTTTTTATGGCTGAGTAATATTCCATTGCATATATGTATCACAACTTCTTTATCCATTTATCTGTCGATGGGCATTTAGGTTGTTTCCATGACCTGGATATTGTAAATAGTGCTGCAATGAGCATTGGGGTGCATGTGTCTTTTTGAATTATGGTTTTCTCTGGGTATATGCCCAGTAGTGGGATTGCTAGATCATATGGTAAATCTATTTTTAGTTTTTTAAGGAACCTCCATACTGGTTTCCATAGTGGTGGTATCAATTTACATTCCCACCAACAGTGCAAGAGGGTTCCCTCTTCTCCACACCCTCTTTAGCATTTGTGGTTTGTACATTTTCTGATGATACCCATTGTAACTGGTGTGAAGTGATACCTCATTGTAGTTTTGCTTTGCATTTCTCTAATTATTAGTGATGTTGAGCAGGTTTTCATGTGCTTCTTGCCCATCTGTATGTCTTCTTTAGACAAATGTCTATTTAGGTCTTCTGTCCATTTTTTGATTGGGTTTTTTCTTTTTGAGTATTGAGCTGCATGAGATGTTTATATATTTTGGAGATTAATCCTTTGTCCGTTGATTTGTTTGCAAATATTTTCTTCCATTCTGAGGGTTGCCTTTTCAACTTGTTTACAGTTTCCTTTCTGTGCAAAAGCTTTAAAGTTTCATTAGGTCCCATTTGTTTATTTTTGTTTTTATCTCCATTACTCTAGGAGGTGGATCAAAAAAGATCTTGCTGTGATTTTTGTCAAAGGGTGGTCTTCCTATGTTTTCCTCTAAGAATTTTATAGTGTTCAGTCTTACAGTTAGGTCTTGAATCCATTTTCAGTTTATTTTTGTGTATGGTGTTAGGGAGTGTTCTAATTTTATTCTTTTACATGTAGCTGTCCAGTTTTCCCAGCACCACTTATTGAAGAGACTGTCTTTTCTCCATTGTATATCCTTGCCTCCTTTGTCATAGATTAGTTGATCATAGGTGCATGGGTTTATCTCTGGGCTTTCTATCCTGTCCCATTGATCTATATTTCTGTTTTTGTGCCAGTACCATATTGTCTTGATTACTGTACATTTGTAGTATAGTCCAAAGTCAGGGAGTCTGATTCCTCCAGCTCCGTTTTTTACCTCAAGACTGCTTTGGCTGTTTGGGGTCTTTTGTGTCTCCATACAAATTTTAAGATATTTTGATCTAGTTTTGTAAAAAATTCCATTGGTAATTTGATAGGGATTGCATTGAATCTGTAGATTGCTTTGGGTAGTATAGTCATTTTCACAATATTGATTCTTCTAGTCCAAGAATATGGAATATCTCTCCATCTGTTGGTATCATTTTTAATTTCTTTCATCAGTGTCTTATAGTTTTCTGCATACAGGTCTTTTGTCTCCCTAGGTAGGTTTATTCCTAAGTATTTTATTCTTTTTGTTTCATTGGTAAATGGGAGAGTTTCCTTAATTTCTCTTTTAGATTTTTCATCATTAGTGTATAGGAATGCAAGAGATTTCTGTGCATTAATTTTGTATCCTGAAACTTTACAAAATTCATTGATTAGCTCTCGTAGTTTTCTGGTGGCATCTTTAGGATTCTCTATGTATAGTATCATGTCATTTACAAACAGTGACAGTCTTACTTCTTCTTTTCCAGTTTGAATTCTTTTTTTCTTTCTTGTCTCTGATTGCCATGACTAGGACTTCAAAAACTATGTTGAATAATAATGGTGAGAGTGGACGTGCTTGTCTTGTTCCTGATCTTCGAGGAAATGCTTTTAGTTTTTCACCATTGAGAATAATGTCTGCTGTGTGTTTGTCATATATGACCTTTATTATGTTAAGGTAAGTTCCCTCTGTGCCCACTCTCTGGAAAGTTTTTATCATAAATGGGTGTTGAATTTTGTCAAAAGCTTTTTCTGCGTCTATTGAGATGATCATGTGGTTTTTAGTCTTCAGTTTTTTAATATGGTGTACCACATTGATTGATTTGCATATATTGAAGAATCCTTGCATCCCTCGGATAAATCCCACTTGATCATGGTATATGATCCTTTTAATGTGTTGTTGGGTTCTGTCTGCTAGTATTTTATTGAGGATTTTTGCATCTATATTCATCAGTGATATTGGTCTGTAATTTTCTTTCTTTTAGTGTCTCTGGTTTTGATATCAGGGTGATGGTGGACTTATAGAATAGTTTGGGAGAGTTCCTTCCTCTGCAATTTTTTGGAAGAGTTTGAGAAGGATGGGTGTTCGCTCTTCTCTAAATGTTTGATAGAATTCACCTGTGAAGCCATCTGGTCCTCAACTTTTGTTTGTTGGAAAATTTTTAATCACAGTTTCAATTTCATTACTTGTGATTGGTCTGTTCATATTTTCTGTTTCTTTCTGGCTCAGTCTTGGAAGGTTATACCTTTCTAAGAGTTTGTCCATTTCTTCCACGTTGTCCATTTTTTTGACATAGGATTGCTTGTAGTAGTCTTTTAGGGTGCTTTGTATTTCTGTGGTGTCTGTTGTAACTTCTCCTTTTCCATTTCTAAATTTATTGATTTGAGTCCTCTCCCTCTTTTTCTTGATAAGTCTGGATAATGGTTTATAAATTTTGTTTATCTTCTCAAAAAACAGCTTTTAGTTTTATTGAACTTTGCTATTGTTTTCTTTCTTTCTCTCTCATTTATTTCTGCTCTGATCTTTATGGTTTTTTTCCTTTTACTAACTTTGGGGTTTTATTTGTTCTTCTTTCTCTACTTCCTTTAGGTGTAAGGTTAGATTGTTTATTTGAGATTTTTCCTGTTTCTTGAGGTAGGTTTGTATTGCTCTAAATTTCTCTCTTAGAAATCCTTTTGCTGCATCCCATATGTTTTGGATCATCATGTATTCATTGTCATTTGTCTCTATGAATTTTTGATTTCCTCTTTGATTTCTCCAGTGATCTCTTGGTTTTTTAGTAATGTATTGTTCAGCCTCCATGTGTTTACATTTTTACATTTTTTCCCCTTTAATTGATTTCTAATCTCTTAGCATTGTGTTCAGAAAAGATGCTTGATATGATTTCAATTTTCTTAAATTTACTGAGGTTTGAGTTAAGATCCAAGTTGTGATCTATCCTAGAGAACATGCCATGTGCACTTGAGAGGAAAATGTAATCTGCTGTTTTTGGATGGAATGTCCTATAAATATCAATTAAATCTATCTTGTCAATTGTGTCATTTAATGTTTCTGTTTTCTTATTAATTTTCTGTTTGGTTGATCTGTCCATCACTGTAAGTGAGGTGTTAAAGTCCCCCACTATTATTGTGTTACTGTCAATTTCCTCTTTTATAGATGTTAACAGTTGCCTTATGTATTGAGGTGTTCCTATGTTGAGTGCATATATATATTTACAATTGTTACATCTTCTTCTTGGATTCATCCTTTGATCATTACGTAGTGTCCTTCCTTGTCTCTTGTAACATTCTTTATTTTAAAGTTTATTTTATCTGAGTATTGATACTCCAGCTTTCTTTTGATTTCCATTTGCATAGAATATCTTTTTCCAACCCCTCAGTTTCAGTCTGTATGTGTCCCTAGGTCTGAGGTGGGTCTCCTGTAGACAGCATATATATGGCTCTTGTTTTTGTATCCAATCAGCGAGCCTGTGTCTTTTGGTTGGAGCTTTGAATCCATTGACCTTCAGGATAATTATCAGTACATGTGTCCTTATTACCATTTTCTTAACTGTTATGGGTTTGTTTTTGTAGGTCCTTTTCTTCTTTTGTGTTTCCCACTCAGAGAAGTTCCTTTAGCATTTGTTTTAGAGTTGTTTTGGTGGTGCTGAATTCTCTTAGCTTTTGCTTGTCTGTAAAGCTTTTGATTTCTCTGTCAAATCTGAATGGGGTCCTTGTTGGGTAGAGTAATCTTGGTTGTAGTTTCCTCCCTTTCCTCCCTTTAAATATATCATGCCACTCCCTTCTGGCTTGTAGAGTTCCTGTTGATAAATCAGCTTTTAACCTTGTGGGAGTTCCCTTATATGTTAATTGTCATTTTTCCTTTGTTGCTTTCTTTGTCTATAATTTTTGTCAATTTCATTACTATGTGCCTTGGCATGTCCCTCCTGGGTTTATCCTGCCTGGGACTCTCTGTGCTTCCTGGACTTAAGTGGCTATTTCCTTTCCCATGTTAGGGAAGTTTTTGACTATAATCTCTTCAAATTTTTTTGGGGTCCTTTCTCTCTCTCTTCTCCTTCTGGGACCCTATAATGCAAATGTTGTTGCATTTAATGTTATCCCAGAGGTCCCTTAGGCTCTCTTCATTTCTTTTCATTCTTTTTTCTTTATTCTCTTCCATGGCAGTGAATTCCACCATTCTGTCTTCCAGGTCACTTATCTGTTCTTCTGCCTCAGTTATTCTGCTATTGATTCCTTCTAGTGTATTTTTCGTTTCAGTTATTGTATTGTTCATCTCTATTTGTTTGTTCTTTAATTCTTCTAGATGTTTGTTCTTTAATTCTTCTAGGTTTTTGTTAAACATATCTTGCATCTTCTACATCTTTGCCTCCACTCTTTTTCTGAGGCTCTGGATTGTCTTCACTATCATTATTCTGAATTCTTTTTCTGGAAGGTTGCCTATCTCCACTTCATTTAGTTGTTTTTCTGGGGTTTTATCTTGTTCCTTCATCTGGTACATAGCCTTCTGCCTTTTCATCTTGTCTGTCTTTCTGTGAATGTGAGTTTTGTTCCACAGGCTGCAGGATTGTAATTCTTCTTGCTTCTGCTGTCTTCCCTCTGGTGAATGAGGCTATCTAAGAGGCTTGTGCAAGTTTCCTGATGGGAGGGACTGTTCGTGGGTAGAGCTTGGTGTTGCTCTTGTGCTCAGAGCTCAGTAAAACTTTAATCCGCTTGTCTGCTAATGGGTGGGGCTGAGTTCCCTTCCTCTTGGTTTTTTGGCCTGAGGTGACCCAACACTGGAGCCTACCCCACTCTTTGGTGGGGCTAATGGTGTACTCTGGGAGATCTCATGCCAAGTAGTACTTCCCAGAACTTCTGCTGTGAGTGTCCTTCTCATGGTGAGCCACAGCCACCCTCTGTCTTGCAGGAGACCCTCCAACACTAGCAGGTAGGTCTGCTTCAGTTTCCTATGGGGTCATTGCTCCTTCCCCTGGGTCCTGATGTGCACACTACTTTGTGTGTGCCCTCCAAGTTTGTAGTCTCTGTTTCCCCCAATCTTGTTTAAGTCCTGCAATCAAATCCCGCTAGCCTTCAAAATCTGATTCTCTAGGAATTCCTCCTCCTGCTGCCAGACTCACAGGTTGGGATGCTTGATGTAGGGCTCAGAACCTTCACTCCAGTGGGTGGACTTCTGTGGTATAAGTGTTCTCCAGTTTGTGATTTTCCCATCCAGCAGTTATGGGATTTGATTTTATTGTGATTGCCCCCTTCCTACCATCTCATTGTGGCTTCTCCTTTGTCTTTGGATGTGGGGTATCTTTTCTGGTGAGTTCCAGTGCCTTCTTGTCGATGACTGTTCAGCAGTTCTGATTTATGGTGTTTAAGGGTACAAAATTGTAATGAGTAGTAATTAAACCATAGAGATCTAATGCATAGTATAATGAATATAGACAACAGTATTGTAATATAATGATGTAATGTGATAAATAATGCTTCAACGGAAACCATATTACAATATATAAAACTTTCAAAGTAACACTCTGTACACCTTAAATTTACAAAATGTAACATGTCAAATATATCAAATATAAAAAATAACAAGTGTAGAGGATGTTAGAATAGAAAAGATTTGTGAATGAATGGAAAGGAGAAATCAATAGGGTTTAGATATAGATGTAGTTGGGGAAAGAGGAAGGTATAGTAGAGAATGGAATGGCCCAGGATGCTTTGCCAAATGGCACTCAATGAAAAAGAAATTAAAGGAAAGGGAGTGGTTTGCCTTCATCTGCCTTCCCGTCACCTGTGTCTGCATATGAAAATCACTTTGGGAAATAGAAAATATCTAAAATTTTATGACTACACTAAACATCCATATGTATACATAACTTATCAATGAATACCTTTCTTTTACTCTAATTTATATTAATTTCACTTAATTGCTTTAAAAGAATGCTCTGTTAACAGAAAGATTATGGAATACTGACAGGTATGTCTTACTCTTTTCATAGTTTGCACTTAGCAACTTGCCCATCATGCAACAAATGTTCACAGATTCTTCATATATGGCTTTGGATATACTCAATCTAAACATGGTCCTGATGCTCTCTTTTATATTTTTCTAAATATTAAATTATTAAATACCTAATAAGTGCCTGTAAATCTGTGCTCTTTGGCCACATCTTCTCCATCTATCCCTTTATACAATCTTGCCAATAAGGAACTTCTGAGAACTGTCTACATCCATGTTTTGTTATCTAAATATCATTTTATTTGGTCCTCATTTCATTGCTCTAACCCAGATATTTTGTGAATAACCAAAAGGTTAACAATGGTTAAGCATTTGAGCATTGATTTATGACTGCATATTTTCTAATATTTGATTTTTCCACAATTAAAGAAATAGTCCAATATTATGACACTGACTTTTTCTGAACAATTTAGAGGCTGGAATTTTTAAACAGAAGTAGAGACAGAATTACAACAGGATATCTTATTCCTCATCTTTCTGAATTTACTTAAGAATAATGAACAGTGGAATACTTATGTGGCTTTGGAGGTGCCAGATTTGATGTTACCTAAAGTGAATTTCAGGTCACAACTTAGTCATCCCTAAGCATTACCTCAATGGCAGATTTTCTACTGGATCAAAACTGCAGTTTTCTTTTTTTTTTTTCCCTCTGTTTTATTCATTTTAATTTCTCTTTTTGAGTGTACCCTGTGTTTCTTGCTGGGACCATGACTAATCGAATAACACCTAGCTAAGTTTCTACCACAAAAAAAGCAATCAATAAATGTTATGTTTGTTTTATTTGTTATATGAGGGAGAGAAGGACTGAGAAGAGTAACAAAGGGTTGGGCCTGGGTTACTTTAGAATTCTGGTGCCATGACCATAAGAAGTTCAATACCTAGCTTGTCAGAAATATAAGAAAGTTTGGATAATGAGTTCAGTGTGGGACATGATGACAAATTTAATAGACAAGAAGTTGATCTAACATATAGCTGAAAAGGTCTGATAGGCTGTTGGAAATACAGGCTGGAGAAGTGATTTGTTGAAATTTATATTTTGGATTAACTCAAAGTAATAATAGATGAGAGACTGTGCATAGTAAAAGGAAATCAAGAAAAACTTAGAAAGTAATGCCATGTTTGGAGTGGTTAGAGGGAAATTAAGAGCCCAATGTGCAGACAGGGTGGGAAGGTAGGGAAGTGAAGGTAGGTGGTTCCATGTCAGAAGACAAACAAAACTGCAGTTTTCTAGCCCTAAAGAGAAATAAGTGATTACTTCTTGAAGATGAATTTAAGAATGTAGATATTCAAGAAAATGAATGAATGAAAATGATGAATTTTAAAATTAAGCCTCAGTGTTTTGTAGATTACAGATATAATATATGATTATATGATACAATAAATTATGTAATGCATTATTAATATTTTCATTATTATATTACATCTGTGTATGACATATAATCTTAGTATTGCTTGTAAGTCTATTTCCAATTCCTCTGTTCATAAGGAAGCATGGGGCATGGGCCTGTGTGTCTGCTTCTCTTTCATTATGTCGTTTAGCAAATATATATTAAGTATATATTATGTACCTACTATTTCCCAGTTACCCTGTACTCACTGGGACTGTAGTAAATAAAGCACTATATGGTCAAAGTCATCTTAGGGATGATGCATAGCCAAATATTACATGAATAATTGATTATTTAGCTTTGGGAGAGGGGCCTACTTGTATTTCAACTTGCTCTCAGACTTCTGAATTGTATATTCAACTAATTTTATATGTCATCCTCTAAAATTAATGGGTTTTTTTGTGTACTTTCTTTTTGAATAAAAAAGAAAAAAGTTTGAATTATTATTCTTTACATGAAATATATGAAATTACAGAAATCACAGATAGATTACTCAACCATTAACCATGATATAAAACCCATAATCTCCATAAATAATAAAACAAGGGGATACCTAGCAATATCTAAAGCATCAGAAATATAGCCTGTAGTATCCTAAGTAATTCTGGAGACTTAAGAAATTAACTCATCTGTAAAAATAGGTACGCTAATATTTTCCTATTTCCAGTTGCAAGTGTGCTCTAAAGAGTTGAGAATCAGCTCTTTCTGTCATGTATACTGGACTCAGAGAAGGAACCAGGCAGGGCAAGTCTGAAGCAGCTGAAAATGATTCTGTTTGAACTCTCTTGGCCCTCTAGGTCCTGCCAGAAAGTTTTATTTATTTATTAATTTTTGCTTTATTGTGTATAAAAAAATAAATCATCTGTATAGAACATTTGCTAAACGCAGAAAAAAACAGTAAGGAAAACGAAACAAATTATCATCAGCAAATCCCTTACCCATCGCTAACATGTACATACATAAGTATATGTGTATGTTGGACATACTATAAGGTGACTCACAATGTGTTATGCTCCATACTATTGAGTGTGGGAAGAATTGTCAACTGCCTTTTAGTCAATGGACTATGGCAAAGAGATAGGATAGTTACTCCCGTGATTACCCCATATAAGAATTGTCTTAGCAGACTAGAGAGAGGCTTTTCTACAGGCCTTGTAAACAGCCATGTTGTGAACTGCCTATGAAAAGGGCCACATGGCAGAGAACTGCACGTGACGTTTTGGAGCTGAAGACCTCAGCTTTATAGCTGCCAGGAAGTGAATTCTGCCAACAAACTGAATGATCTTCAAAGAGGACTCTGGCTCTGCACTGCAGAAAGGAACACAGCCTGACAAACATCTTGACTGTAACACCCCGAGCATGTAACCTGTTCATATGCATATCATATATTATATATTAGCATAATATATGCAAGTGATCCCAAACAATAATCTGAACCCACGCAAATAAACAGAGGACTGGTAAAGGCATTTATGTAAAGAAATGAGCATAAATCCATATTTCTCTCCTTTCTTTTAACTGATTTTAAAAGTAATTATATAAAACAATATCTATAACATATAAAACTATAATGAATTTGACAATAACAGCACACAAAATGCAGGTTGGAGCAAAGCTGTATTGAGTAAGCAAATGACACGATATAACCATAAGCGATAGCAGATAGTAAGCAGCATCTGCAGGAATAAATGAAGAGAACTACTGGCTTAATTCTCAGCAAAGAAAGTGTGAGTTTAAGAAGTTTCTGTGGTCTCTACTAAAAGTTATCTGAGATTAAAGCATAATTTAGCAGCTGACACAGAACCCAAAGCAAGGGTCTCTCCAGTAATGAGCAGAGTTTGTTAAAGGAAAAGTCCTAGAGTACATTATGGGTCAGTCACAACAAAAGAAGTAGGGAAGATAGAACCCACACAACCCCTTCCCTCTCCATACCCCTCCCCCCTACTTCTCCCCTCCCCAAATCCTGCATGCATTCCTATGGCTGAGACCAATATGAAAACTTGTGTTGATGTCAGTTCACTACGTGTACACAGGTGGGTGGATAAAACCTGTCCAACGCCACTCAAGAGCCATTGACAGCATCGACTCTAGGGCAACACAATGTTCCTAACGTTTGTTTGTTTGTTTGTTTGTTTGTTGCCTAAAAAGTTGTCCAGAACAGTCTGTTTTCAACATTCAGCTGCAGAAGTCTTTTTTCTCCCTTGTCGTGTTGGACTATGCCACTTAGTGATGGTCACTCTGGTGATTATCTGTCTATCTCATTCCATTTGCCCTCTGCTGTAAACACTAGAAAGAAGATGAAGACAGAAGAAAGAAAAATCTGTTTAGATTATCAGGAGCCCATGAACACATTGTACGTGCCCACCGGGATGCATGTGTGCAATTTAATCCAGGTCTTTCCATGGGCTTCCCATTGGGGTCCTGAATGATTTGAAGATTAATTAGCTTTCCCTTGTCAAGTCCTCTATTCATCTTTTAAAATTATAATTTCCTAGCACAGAGCCCATTCCTTCTACTACCTGTTGGAATGTGTCTTTGTATTTTTATACAGAAAAAAAGTTTCTGGATGACCAAGAAATTAATATATTTTATTTATCATCAAGGGTTCTTAAAAAACTGGGGAAAATAAAACAGAGTGAGTCATTCAGTTTTCTAGTGTATTATCAAGGAAATCTGTCAATGTAACATACATATCCACTTACCTTCCAGATCCCACATCATATCTCTGTTGCACTTAGAAAATTTAAGACTTGATTTTCAAGAGAGCTTTCAGCCCAAAGATCCTTGCTAAAGTGTTAGATCTAGAATTAGCTTTTTGGTAGATTTTCAACCTTCCTGAAGTGTACAATGCCACCACCTTTCTTCTTGACTCTAGAAATAATTAAATATTTAATTTACTTTTCACACATTTATGAGCTGTCTGCCTTTGCCTCACCCTGCCCTAAGTGTAAGTAATGCAATCTTGAGGCAGAGAGGCTGTCAGTTTTAAATCTGAGTTCCTCAATGACACAAAAGCATATGGCAGTATTCCCAGGTTGCCAGAATTTAAACCATATGAATTAATACTTAATGATATGTCTGTACTGTATACATTCAATAAAAAGCATAATATCATTTTCTCTACCATCAAGGACTTTCTAAAATCTGATTATGAGAGGGCATGCACATTGTTCTACCATCCTGGGAGACAACAGACCTGAGGTGAAGAGGCAGCACTTTGGTTAAAGAAAATCAGTTCACAGGGGTTAAGCCTCTACCAGTATCTGAAGGGTGTGAGGAAGAGGGTCTCATAGAACTTGGCTGGGAAGAACCACACTGGGTCTCACAGTAACAGCAACTGTGCCTGGGCTCTAACAGGGCACTATTACAAGTGAAAGAAAGAGACATTGGTGAATCCCTTCAAACTGTGTCATAAGGCAGACATTACCACAAATAAATAACTCAGTAAACATAAGGTAAACAACACTTAAGGCTAGATGTCGCAGAACTGTGAGCATTCTCACAAATGAGATGAATTTCTTGTCTATTTTTGTATTAGGGAGGTAAGGTTCTTGCTCAAATTATGCTTCTTCTGGAAGATAAGAAATCATAAATATGAAACTATAAAAGATTGTATTCATTCCTCACGAAGGGCTGTATTTCTCACAATATCTAGTACATGCACACAAACCACCTGCTTAATGTCAAATGGTTGAATTAGATAAGGGAAATCTAGGCATGATTTAGAGACTGGTGTTGGTCTTACAGGGTTGCTATGTGACCAAAGTCTGATTTAGTAACAGTGTGGTAGAGATCTATGTTATAAAACTCATAAAAGATGAGCCAGGTTGCTTCCACATCTTAGCTGTTGTAAATAGTGCCACTGAACAGTGGAGTACATGTATCTTTTCAAATTAGAACTTTTGTCTTTTCCAGGTATATGCCCAAGAGTGGGATTGCTAAATCACCTGGTAACTGTATTTTTAGTTTTTTAAGGAAACTTCATACTGTTTCCCATAGTGGCTGCACCAACTTACATCCCTACCAACAGTGTAGCAGGGTTCCCTTTTCTCCACACTCTCTCCAGAGTGTGGAGAAATTATTATTTGTAGACTTTTTGATGATGACTATTCTGACAGATGTGAGGTGATACCTCATTGCAGTTTGTATTTCTCTAATAATTAGTAATGTTGAGTATCTTTTCATGTGCCTATTGGCCATTCACAGGTCTTCTTTGGAGAAATGCCTATTTAGGTCTTCTGCCCATTTTTTTTTTTTTTTGTTATTGAGTTGTATGAGCTGTTTGTGTATTTTGGAAATTAAGTCCTTGTCAGTCGCATCATTTGCAAATATTTTCTCCCAGTCCGTAAGTCAACAGATGAATGGATAAAGAAGATGTGATATATATATATATATATATATATATATATATACAATGGAATATTAATCAGCCATAAAAAAGAATGAAATAATGTCATTTGCAGCAACATGGATGGACCTGGTGATTATTATACTAAACGAAGTAAATCAGAGAAAGACAAATATCATATGATATCATTTATACGTGAAATTTTAAAAAATGTTACAAATGAACTTATTTACACAACAGAAACCGACTCACAGACATAGAAAACAAACCCAGTTATAGGGAGAACACAGTACCCACCCCCCCTACCAAAACACTCCCAGTAAATATGACATTATCTAATGAAAGAAATGTCAAGGAATTTGCTCTTTCTTAACTTATCCATGAGCTTAATTTATTGTCTTACACTTTAAATCTTTCCAATGAAGGCAAAACCTAGGAAACAAGATAGTAATTGGAGAAGCCTGAGTTGGACTCGTTCTGGGATGAGTTATAATGTGAAGGAGGATGCTTCTGCATCCTGAGAAGCTCATGTTTCTCTGGAGGAATTTTCAGCCTTGGGCACTTAGGGTAGAGAGACAACAAAAAGACCAAAGAGATAGGATGCTGAGCCCTGTTTCTGCATCAGTCAGGGGGTGCTAACTTTCATCTGTTTATTATAGTGAAGTCTGATACAAAATTTCAGTGAGGGCAAGTTACTTTGTAGGTGGTAAAAAATAAATTTCAAAGGCTCTGATGAAAATAGCGGAGAAAACTCTTACTGCTATAACTATTTTCTACTTAGCATTTCCAGGTCTGAACTCCTTAGCCTGTATCAAGGTCCTGGATAACTTGGCTTCTACCTGTACTTTCTGGATTATCTCTCACAATCTTACATTTCACCAATCCATTACCCCAAACACTTGAGAGTTTATTACATTTATTTATTTTTCAGGTGTCTGGGTATTATGAATTTTCGTATGTTAAAGCTTATCAAATACATTAAAATAAATCCTGCTTTTGCTGACCTGCATGGAGAATTAGAGCCTGTTTAGTATTTATATTAATTTACCCACATTCTTTTCTGCTTGTTTTTCACAAAATAAGTTAAAGTTAATCTGATTCGAGATAGAATTGTGGCATTTAATATTTTATATGAGCCAGGATATATATCTTACAAAGAACTATCTCCTTTTCTTTTCTGTTTGTTTGTTTGTTTGAATTTATTTTATTGAAGTACAGTTGATTTACAATGTTGTGGTAATTTCTCCTGTACAGCAAAGTGATTCAGTTATACACATATATATATACATTCTTTAAATTTTTTTTTTTTCTTTTTGGCCTCACTGCATGGCATGAGGGATCCTAGTTCCCCGACCAGGGATCGCACCCATGCCCCCTGCAGTGGAAGTACAGAGTCCTAACCACTGGACCACCAGGGAAGTCCCTATGCATTATTTTTCATATTCTTTTCCATTATGGTTTATCACAGTATATTGATATAGTTCTCTGTGCTATACTGTAGGACTTTATTGTTTAAACCTGAGTATTTTTTATAGTTTTTGTTTAAACCTGAGTATTTTATAGTTTGTTTTTTTAATTGAGATATAACTGACATAAAATTATATTATTTTCAAGTGTACATGATAATGAATCAATATTTATATATACTGTGAAATAATCACGACAATAAGTCTCGTTAACATCCATCACCACAAATAGTCACAAATTTTTTCTTGTTATAAGAACATTTAAGATATACCCTCAGCAACTTTCTAATACACAATAAGTATTATTAACTATAGTCACCCTGTTGTATGTTACATCTCCAGGACTTATTTATTTATTTATTATTATTTTTTACGGTACGCGGGCCTCTCACTGTTTTGGCCTCTTCCGTTGTGGAGCACAGGCTCCAGATGCGCAGGCTCAGCAGCCATGGCTCACGGGCCCAGCCGCTCCGCGGCATGTGGGATCTTCCCGGACCGGGGCATGAACCCATGTCCCCTGCATCGGCAGGCAGTCTCTCAACCTCTGCACCATCAGGAAAACTCAAGACTTTTTTATTTTATAACTGGAAGTTTGTACCTTTTGACCCCCTTCACCCTTTTTATTTTGGCCAAACTTTGTGGCATGTGGAACTTCCCCAACCAGGGATCGAACCTGCACACCCTGCAATGGAAGCATGGAGTCTTAACCACTGGACCACCAGGGAAGCCCCTTTATCTCCATTTCTACTCACAGAATTCAGAGTTTAGGGTTAGCTTTTGCCTCACCATTTAATACTGAAATACTATTACTAGTGTTTCAAAATTCCTGATACAGAGAAACTCTGCATTGAGACTCATGACACTAGTGTAAAGGATGATCATTAATTATTATATTTTGGGTGACTGTACCAGTCAAGTAGTGTATAACCTTTGGAGGAGTAGATTTCCAGGAAATAATTTCATTTTTCTGTCTTTCAAAATTATCCTGGTAGAGAATGTCACACACAATTTTTATGCAGCACACTTTAAATGAAAAAGTGCAAAATCTAAAAAGGAATAACATTTCCTTCAAATACAATCTACATCAAAATAAGAGTCAAAGTTATTCAGAAAGTCATCACATTTCAATTGATAAAAATGGGAAATGTTAGCATGTATTCTATCAAAGTTTATGGTATTCTATCAAAGTTTATTGTGATATCATTGGGAAATTAATCAGGGAATAAACATTTCTAGGAAATAAGAGAGCTGAGTGATAATTCTCCCACACAAATTGCAGTCAGGAAGCAATTAAGCGGCATTATTCACAATGTCCATTATATAGAAATTACTGAAATATCTATGACAAATGGATAAAGAAAATGAGGTATATACCTATGATGGAATATTATTCAGCCTTAAAAATTAAGGAAACCCTACCGTTTGCAACAATATACATGGGCCTGGATGTTATGACATTAAGTAAAATAACTCAGTTACAGAAGGACAAATACCACGTGATCTCACTTGATGTAGAATCTAAAATAGTCAAACTCATAGAAGCAGAGAATAAAATGGTGTTTTCCAGGGGATGTGGAAAGAGGGAAATTGGTAGTTGTTTGAGACATATAAACTTACAGTTATACTAGATGAATAAGTTCTAGAGATCTGTACAACCTAGTGTCTATAGTTAACAATATGGTGTTTTGCACTTAAACATTTGTTAAGAGGGTAGATCTCATAATGTGTTTTTACCAAACACACACACAAGAGCAAGAGGACACAAGAAAATCTTTTAGAGGTGATAGGTATGATTATTACCTTGAAGATGATGATATCTCAGTGTATGCAAATGTTCAAACTCGTCAAAATGTATACATTACGTGCAATTTTTTGGGTCTATACCTCAATAAAACAAAAGAAAAAGAAGAATTAGGAGTCCCACTTCTGAAATGGCAGTGTGTGTTGCTTCACAGATCTGTTTCTCAGTAAAACAACTTGTAACGGTCGAATAGCATCCTCCCCAAATACATGTCAACTCAAAACATTCGAATGTGACCTTCTCTGGGAATAGGGTCCTTGCAGATGTAATCAAGTTCAATATCTTGAGATGAGATCACCTAAATCCAGTGATTGGTGTTCTTATTAAGAGAGGTCACTCACAGAGGCACAGAGAAGATGGCCATGTGAAGACAGAGGCAGTGGTTGGAGTTATGTTGCCACAAACCAGAAATACCAAGAGCCATCAGAAGCTGGAAAGAGTAAGGAAGGATTGTCCTGCAAAGCCTTCAGAGAGAGCATGGCCCTCCTAACTCCTTGATTTTACACTTCTGGTCTCCAAAAACTGTGAGAGAATACATTTCTGTTGTTTTATTCCTCCCAGTTTATGGAAATGTGTTATGGCAACATCTCAAAACTAATAAAAAAACATAACTGGGAAAAACTATTAAAATATCTGTATATTGTACTAAAGGCATAGAAAGAAATAAACATTTACTCAAGAAAATCCACTAAATATAAATAATAACATGGAAGTACTGCAGCCCTTGAGTCATGACCTTCTTCCACCCCCATCCCTAGGTCTTCTTGGCAGAAGCTACATCCTGGGTGATTGTGGCCAAGAGGATGGAGCTTCAGACTTCTCACCAATCAGACAAGAGATGTGGACAAGGTCTGTGATACAGACTGTGGTATATCTAACTACTCCCATGAGATCAACTACCATGCATACACTGTTATCTTCAAAATCTATGTACACAGCACTTGTAAAATGAACCATTCAGCAAAGAGGAAAGTGGGCAAATAAAGAAAAAAGGAAGTAATCTTATTTGAACTAACAGATATTGCAGAAAAGTTTGTGAGAGATGAGAAAATTTGAGAGATGAGGTGTCTTGTCTAAAAACTCAACAAGTAAGGAGCATTGGCTGTTGTACTCAGACATATACTCTGGGAGTATAAACTTTCATTCTTGAGGTTACTGTCAATTACTTGAATAGCTGGTGTTTCAGGACTTTCCTTACTAGATTAGTTGCACCCTTAAGAAAGAAGTGAGTTTATGTATTTGAAAATATAATACAACAGTGCTGCAGAATTAATGGTGCACTTTATGTAATCTTACTTTTAAGTGCTTAAGTATCCTAAGCTAATTCCTTCATTATGTGCTAAATCCAAATTGATCTTTAAAGAGATAAACTCTGTTTTTCCTGATCTGGAGTTTATTCTACCTGTAAAGGGCAACATAAAACCATTTCCTCTTATTACTATTCCTTGTCAAAAAGCCAAGTCTAAGACCCAGAGAGACTGAGTGATGAAAAAATTAAACTATGGAGTAAAGAAATGGAGTGCACTGGGGAAATTATGAACAACTTTGGCCAGCTGAAAGCAGAAAAAAAGTGTTGTGGATACTTAAAGGGGAAAAGGGAAGGAATTCTCAAGAATGTGTAAAGACACAGAAAGAGAGTAGAAGTAGCTTCAAAGACATTATTATGTTGTAAGTTTCTATAAATATATAATTTTATAGAAAGTTTAATTTATACATACCCTTTAGTTAATTGTAACTGACAATGATTTCATATTGCTCTCTTTTTCAAAAAGTAAAGTGTTATTTGTCCAAGCTATTTTAAAAATTCCAGTGTATTCATATTTCTCTCTCCATAATAATGTTACCAAGGAGTATTAAAAAATCCACTATCTGAAAAAAACATGTACAATGGTAATTATAGGTTTAAAATATTTGGCAGACTTTCCCCATCCTATCTAACGATAGAATATTATGCTGGGCTCTACTATTTGTCAATTTCTTTATATATGGCAAACATCTTTATTGACTGTAAAGCAATAATTGTCAGGGACTTGAATGAACAAAGACCATTTCCCTTCATTTACCTTACAATTTATTTTATTTATTTGCCTTGCCATTATTTTTGGCAATACCATCAACCAGAACATTTGCTTGCAACCCATTTCTTTAATTATTTTCAAATGAAAAATCACTAATGCATCACAGCGAGCCATTTCTTGTAAATTTATTAAATGTACTTAGAGTTTTTTAAAGTTTATTTTAATGAATTGTGTTTCCACCTCAAATACAAACTAGGAAAATATTATCTGAGGTTGACTATAATTAATAAAATCCACAAGAAGAGAGAGTATTACTTATTCATTGATGGGCCTGCCTCTGGCATCTAGAAAATTCTTATTACATATGTGTTGAATAAATAAGCTCTAATGATAATTCCCACAATGGAAGTTAGGATAATCTGAATCATTGTTCAAATTGTCACAGTGCTACAGAGAGACGAACACTGTAAAATTTGTTTGGTTGATAAAAGGAGAATCAGAGGAAACGTACGAAAAATATAGAAAAAATCAGAAAAAATGCAGCTTAGCAGTCCCTTCATATACAAAATTCAAATTTAGCAAAATCTTTACATTTTTATCCTTTATATACATAAAATTCTTTAAAGAATACCCTACAGAATACTAAAGAATGCTGAGTAATTCTCCACAGCAGGAGGGTGGGTGGGTGAGAGTATATATCTTCTTAGTCAAAATATTTTGTGATTATGCCCATTATCCTTTGGATATTTTTAATGGATGTTAATGTATATAATCATAGTCAATTTAAAATGTCTTTAATAACTAAAGTTATTAAGTATAATATAGTCCCATATTGCTCATGGTTTCTTTTTTTTTCAAAATTAGAATCTTTTTGGAAATAGAATACTTGGGAACAGATAAAGATGTAAAGATCTCTAGATGTGAAAAACACAGATAAAATTTACATTGACTTTGAAAGAGGGATAAAATTTTCCAGGCAGACATGACCAGTAGAATGTTAGACAATCTTGTTTTAAAAAAGCCCACGCATAGGCATAGAACCATGACAGATGTTGAAAGCCTGTAGTATTAACAAAGTGGGAATGTGTCGGTTTAGCAAACTTAGAGGAAAGGAATGGCTCAATTAAGAGTGGAGAGATAGGCAGGGCCAAGATTTTGAAATGTACTATCTGCTACTGTGAGGAATTAAGGCTAATTTGTAGACATAGAGAAGATGGAAATAGTTATATATGTAGGGTCAACATATTTGGTTTAGTGAAAATAATTAGTAGCAGTACTAAGGGAATAAATGTTAAGATGTTCAGTAAATAGTTGAATATATTGGCTTGAATCTCAGGAGTGAGTATTATCCTATGATCAATTTTAATTTAAGGCTTTGTAGTGGATACATTTTGGCTTATATCCTGAATAAGACAAGAACCAAGATTAGAACCCTAGGTTACAAACATTTAATGAGAAGCTGGAAAAAAAAAAAAGAAGAGATAGAAGAAGAGAATCATATGGAGTGGTGAAGAAAATATTACAAAAAATAAACAATATGATTATGATCAAGAATGGAAAAAAATAAAAATTTGTCACATGTAGGCAAGTAGGGAATCCCTGGGAACTATATTAAGAAGCATATCAAAGCACTCAGAAGGTAGAAAATATAGAAGTAATTGGGAAAAAAACTAAATGTTTTTTGTTTAATAAATGTTTGAAGTATAGTATAAACAGGTATCTTTATAAATCACTACAACATGAAAACTGCTCTGAAACCATTACTCAGATCAAGAAATAGAATCACCAGAATCTAAAATGTCCATCTTCCCAGTCAGTATCCCCACCCTGCCCTCAAAAGTAAGTGCAATGAGACATCCAGCATCTAGCGTATTTTTGAACTTTATTTAAATCAAATCATATAGTATGCATTCTTTTTGTCTTCTTTCAGTCAATATTTTGTAACCAATCTATTATCCTTATTGTTTCATGTAGCTGTAGTTCACTAACTCATTGTTTTCTAGTATTCTAATGTGTATATATATATATACCACAGATTATTCGTGGATTATATTTTTGTGGTAATTTGCATTGTTTTCTCTTTGAGCTATTATGGATAATTTTGCTGCAACTATTTTTGTACAAGTCTTTTGGTACACATATGTTTGCTGTGTGTTTAAGTATATACTTAGCAGTAGAATTGGTAGAACAGAAGGAATGCATACATTAAGCTTTAGTATGCGCTGCAAAAAAAGTTACCAAAATCATACTAATTTACATGCCTACCAGCAGTGTATGAAAATTCCTCTTGCTGTACATTTTTGTCAAAGCTTGGTATTGACAGCCTGTATTATCAGTTGACAATACACACATGTTTTGTTTCTGGGTGCTCTGTTTTGTGGCAATGATCTCTATGTCTGTCTTTACGCAAGTATCATATTGTTTTGGTTACTGCAGCTTTGTAATGTATTTTGAAAGCAGGAAGTTTGATGTCTCCAGTATATTTCATGTTAAGTGTTCTTAGTAATATAAAATAAAATAAGAATAAGAGTAAATAAACACAATAAGATGAATAAACTAAAAAAAAAAAGAGAGAGGACAGATTTTTTTTTTATTCAGAGGAAGACTTTGTGATGATTGGTAGATCAGAAGGAAAAGTTTATAATAGAATTGACAATACAAGTTGTAATATTTAAAAAAATGTAGTTTGTAAGGCACAGGCATGGCAAACTAGGAAATGTAGCTGAGAGAGAGGTTGGATAGGGTGAAGGCCTCAAAGTGAAAGACTCAAAATAAATGAAAGCCAATTTAAGGAAATGGAAAAGTGGCAAATATTAGGAAAATAAGGTTAAAAATTGAAGAGCAGAATTTATGAATTTCCTTAACAGAAGATTTCTAATATTATTTGTTCTACTGAAGACAAAGTCCAGAGAGTAGACATGAGCATATAACTCAAGGGACATAATTTTATTTTATTGGTGTTTCTTTCTTTTTGCGAAAGAACAGTTAATATAGCAGTCTCTTACTTTGGGCCCTTTTCAATATATAAAATATGATTAACAAAAATAAGATAAAAAGCAAAGATATAAATAGGGCACAAACTTGCAGATACTGCATTATGCTTTCTTTTTTCTTATGCACCTTAATTTATTCCCAAATAATGGCATTTGAATAAATTGTGTGACTGATTAGCAAGTTAAGATATTTAGCTAAAGAAGCAGGTACTAATGAAAACCTGGGACTTTTAAGCAAAATTTTGAGTACAAGTTTTAGAATGAGCAAATGCAGAATAAGAAGAATAATTTTAAACATAATAATGATTCTCATGTTAATAAGAATGATTGGAGAACATTATGGCCAGGCCTCTCATCATCATAAATGTAAGTAATTTAAAATAATTATTATTTATTTGCTCTCCCATGTTAATTATTCATTGGATTACTTTTCTAATTAAAAAGGCAAACAACTTAAAAAAAAACTGGTCTTTTGCTTTTTTTTTTCTCTTGGCTAATCAAAAGTGAGATATTCTGAATAGGGTTACAGATTGGAATTATTAACTAATAAAAGATCCAGATTATCAGAAACAGCATAAACAGACATAAATATGAATCTGGATAGACTTACCCCAACTGTATCACAGATGAGATGGCTCAAATTTGTAATATTGATTTACATACTGAAATTTAAAATTTTTCCAGCACATTTTCTGAGTCCATACATTAATTTAATGAATATACACTGATAACATCTTTTGTCTTTAAACAGATGTAGAAACAACAATGAAAACTTGAAAATTTATATCAGAAGTCAATATATTTCTATGAACATTTACAAAATATTTACTATTTTCCTAGAACCTTGACCACTGGCCCCATAAAATTAGCAAGGAAAAGGAGATTCAATTCTACACAGAAAGAAGAATCAACCAAATCTACTTATGTTCGAGCAATGAGAAAACCTGTATTCCTAAAACAAGAATATATTGCATTCTGAGCATCTATAGGTTTTCTTGAACCTTTTTATAATATTTTGATTAAGCCCACATGGAAATATATAGTGTATGTATTCCAAATTTATAGTAGGATGAGAAATGGCAACAGAATGAATTAAACTGAGAACAACAACAACAAAAAAAAAACACTATTAAAATAGTCCTCCAGGGCTTCCCTGGTGGCGCAGTGGTTGAGAGTCCGCCCGCCGATGCAGGGGACACGGGTTTGTGCCCTAGTCTGGGAAGATCCCACATGCCGTGGAGCGGCTGGGCCCATGAGCCATGGCTGCTGAGCCTGTGCGTCCAGAGCCTGTGCTCTGCAATGGGAGAGGCCACAACAGTTAGAGGCCCGTGTACTGTAAAAAATAAGAAATATAAATAAATAAATAAATAAAAAATAGTCCTCCAACTTCTTAAATGGTTTATTCACCAATATTATTATTAATCACTATTAATCACATTTCTTCAACTGTATATGGACATAATTTTGAGAAGGAAAAATACCTCTGTATTTAATAAAAAAGTTGTATAAGCTTTCTTGGCTTACAGATAAACAAAATGGTTTCAGTCTTAAGAAAACTGATTTCAGCAATGCCTTTGCCAACATATTCTATAGTATCTTTTCAGAGAAATTGAAGAAATGTGATCTGATTGGTTTTGCTGGAAGTTGGATTGTAACTGTTTAAACCATTGTATCTATGGAGGTCCTGGGGACTCAGTGGTAAAGGATGAATACTCTGACTTTACCTGATATCTCAGTGGCTATATCCAACTCATTTGGGTATGAAAGCCTGAAGATCCATGGAGAGGCTGGATCTCCTAGTAATAGAAATCAACTAGATCTTGTTTTTTGAATTTGAGCTTTGAAAAACCTCACTCTTTTCTCAAGAATTTTCTCCATTAGGGAACAGTTCACCATAAGCCCAGTTCAGATCCATAGGAAGTAGTTTGTGGCACACATTGAGATCTTCAGTGTGTTCCTGACTCAGTTGCAGATCTCACTTCCATTCCCAGTCCCATGTTGATGTAGAATAACTATACTCTGTGCCCTAAAGATCTCTATTTTAAAAATGCCATGCATTGATTTACAATATTTTATGTATTTTTATAATGATAAAGCACCTTTAAAATAAAATCAAGTATGTGAGAGATGGAGATGAAAAGGAGAAAGAGAGGAAGAGAAAGGGAGGAAGGGAAAAGAATAAGGTAGATGGAACGAGAAAGTGGGGGGTAAGGAAGGACTAAGCTAATGAAAAAAGGAACCAATGGATGAGCAAACATGGCTTGAACCCATAAATGTTTGTTGGCTTAAAGGAAAGGAGGAAGAAATTAAGGTGGGAGAAAGAGAAACAAAACTAACATTCATTGACTCTTTAGTATGTAATAGTCACTGTACTAGGCAATTTCACTTATTGTATATGAAATTCAATCTCTACATCTTCCTTGCGAGATAACTATTTTTCATGTAATAGAACTGAGATTCTCTACCTGGTCTGTCAGAATCTGAACCTCAGGATCTTTATGCTGAAAATCTCAAAACAAGAAATGAACTTTCCCCATTGAAAAACTACACAGCAAGCTTTTCTAATCCTTAGTTTTTTTCCACCACCCTAACTATATATGAAGACATATGCTTGGCAGTTATGAGGCTGAAGTTTTCTCTTTACCATTTTATTGCCCTTATGTCATTTCTTGGTTATAATTTCCATAACATCAAGTCAAAAATGCAAAGAATCTATGTGGTGTTTTAAATGTGTAATTTCACCTACCTAATCAATATTCCAACTGTGTTAATATTTAATAGTGAGGCAGAGAAGACAACAATATTGATATTCATCCTTCCTTCCTAGACAGATTTTCTGTCTAAATTTGTATACCCCATAAAGCTGAAAGGAAGAAAGGGAGAAACTACACATTTGGTGATCAGGAAAATAATAAAAATCAAGTCTCTCCTCTGAGAGAGAGCCAGCTCCAACTCCTATAAACCTGTCTCTGAGAAGAATATTAATGGCCTCTGCTGGAAAAACAAAATGGTTGATAATTTTGTTGTTTAAAAAACATCTGAAAATAAACCAAATTTATAAGATGTAGAAAACTCAATTTTATATCATTAAAACACTGATATGTTTCATGACGGAAAACTTATCAATAGATCACACACACACAGAAATATATCACTACATCCAGTTTATTATTTTTGCAAATGTTAATGAGAAATAAAGAATTGAAATGTATGTAAGTCATAAAAAGTGATTTTTGGGGGAGGAGGAAGATGTTGACTTAAGTAACGCCGAAAATGAGTGTAATCTATAAGACTAAAGGAAAAAGGAATTGCACATAAGCACTGTACTTCAGGTGATGACGTTGTTTTCCACAGAGGCATGTGTTCACAATTCTGATACTGTTATACATGTATACTAGAATTGAGCAATTAAGTAAAGAGAGCCAGAAGTCTCACTCTTGGAATGAAAATTTACAGATAAACAAGTGGAGGAGGCTAGAATGATCCATGTGGTAATGAATTAGAGTTGGAGATGCCAGAATGAACTCATATTTAGCTTAATATGGACATAGATCATTATATCTATATCTATATATAGATTTTTGTGTGTACATGGGTAGTCTACAAACATATATTTCCTTGCTCTGTCAACTGAAGGGCCTAAAAATGACACCCTGTTAACTATGAGCACATTTATTCATATCTTGATTTCTAATAACATTCTCCAATAAAAAGAATCAGAGATACCCATAAAGATGGATGATTCCATAGACAAGATGAAAAGATGAGGCTGAAAAATCTTGTAGTGCCAGAAATAAAGTGCTCAAAAAACCCCACAAAAACCCAAAACCCCCACCATATTGAAGATGGTATGTCAAAGGGACACTAGAGCCAATTAAAAGAGCTCCCAATGGACAAAGGTGGAACCACTCAATCAAAATAAATTTAAAAATCCAGTTGTATTGGACTATAATCCAAATTAATCTAAATATCTATCAAGCCATTAATTTTTAATAAATTAATAGATGCAGAGGAGCAGACAAATCTCCCATGCAGAAGAATTCTGAATAATTTATGTAGATACTCTGCCTTCAAGAAGAGGGAGTATGACTCCCATTCCTTAAGTGTGAGTACTTCCAAAGAGTATGGTATGAAAAGGGGGAAAGAGAGTAACTTTACAGAGGAGAAACCCGACACAGACTACTTTAGCCAGGTAATTGAGGTCAAGATCAATAGTGATAAATCACATTGATTAGTATGGACCTTTGATATAATGTGATTAAAGTGGCATTTTACTTGTGTGGTTTCTCTTCCAAAACCCATAATCCTAGTTTAATCATGAGAAAACTATCAGACACATGTTAATAGAGAGATATCCTGGAAAGTACCTGATTAGTACTTCTTAAATCTAACACTCATCAAAAACAAGCAAAGTCTGATAAACTATCACAGCCAAGAGAAACTTAAGAAGACATGACAGGTAAATGCAAGGTGTGTTGGATGGAATCCTGAAACAGAGCAAGGACATTAGGTGAAAACTAAGGAGATCTGAATAAACTATAAGATTTACTTTTTACTGTATTGATACTGGTTGTTAATTGTAATAAATGTACTAATAACAAAGGTACTAAGATGTGTGTGGGATAGGGAGGGTCTCTGTACTGTCTTCTTAATTTTTCTGTAAACCTAAAACCATTCTAAAAAATAAAGTCTATTAAAGTAAATTCAAGGAATGTAGATTGTATGAACATAGAGTAAAAGCAGTGAGCAGCAGAGTAGGGAAATGGTGATGTCCTTTTTTGTTGCTTTAAAATAAACTCTAAGTAATTGCCATGGTCAAGTATGCTCAATAAATTTTATTTGATTGACAGATTGAATGAATGAATGAATGGACAAATGAATGACAAATATATAGCATATTACGTCCAGTTTTCCATTACCTTCCTTTGATAGATTTCAATTATTGGTGAGGTTTTTCCACATTTCCTGAACATGACCTCAGAATCTTTTCTTTAATTTTCTCCTGGCTTTCTCAAAATTTAAATGAAGTTGGTCACTGTTCAGCTGTATTGTTTGCTTCTGTAGTGGATTTTTGAAACTCTTGACAATAATGAATTAATCCTTCCTGAGTGTTATCCTGAAGTGGGTAATAAAAACAAATAAGATCATGTGGTTTGTCTATAATGTGAACTAGAGAACTTGATAAAGGAGGTTGGAATAAATTTAAATTGAATATCTACCATATAAAACAATTAGTATTAATAATTGAATATTACTCAAAGTATGGTGTAATCCTTACATGCAAGGCACAGAAATCTTTGACACACTTCGAACTCTTCTTTGCTATAGTTGTGGGTTGGTGTAAAAATAAAGTCAAAACAAATTTTATACTCAAACAGCTTCTGGTCCATGCGTATGGATAAAACATTTGCCTATGAACTGTTACTAGTAACAAGTGAATGTGTAGCAGAAGTGGCAAATATTCCAGAGATTCAGAGGAGGGAGGAGGCAAAGTAACCTGGATTCCTTAGATACAGAGGAGAAATAATTGAACTGACTCTAAGTAGTGGATTCTATTCCCCAAGTTTCTACAATAAAACTGATCAATTTCTATTGTACACAATGTCTATTAAAAGAGGATATTACAATGCATTCTATCTATGCCGCAAGAATTTGAGGATTCAGAGAAATTTTGCACAAAATGTACATTAAAATTTATAAGAAATAGGCAAATAAAGTATCCCTCCATCTTCTATCTTTAAGCTTATTTCCTCTTCCTCCTCTATTCCAACAGTTCTTCAAGCCACTGGACTTGATCATCCATTAAATCTACTGCTTTTGCAGTGTTCTTGTCAGTCAACTCTCCTCTCTGTTGTTGAAGACTCTCTAGACCCAGGCTTCCTCTTACTTCATCTATTTGCCTTATTTGACACTGACTACTCACTCCTTCTTGAAATGTATTTTCCTGTGGCTTCCAAATCCTCCTGACTTTTGTACTACTTAAGGTTGTTTCTTTTCAGTCTCCCTTGCTGATTCCTCATGATCTTAACGCTAAACATTGATGTACTACAAGTTCAGATGCAGTATCTCATTGACCTTTTTCTTCGGTCTACACTCACTCATTCACTGAGTTTCTCAATCCACTCTCATGCCTTTAAACATCATTTTTAAGATAATGATTCTCAAACATATATAAAACTGAAGTTTGGGAAAATTTTTCCCATTTTTTTCTGGCCTCTGAGTCATTTTTGACATCTTTCTTTATCTTGCATCCCAAGTCTAACCCATCAGTAAATCCTGTTGGTGTCACCTTCAAATTATATCCAGAATCCTACAACTTTTTACTGTCTCAAACATGTGAACTATACCTGTAATCTGGCACACATATATTGTTGAATATATTGCTCTTCTTTTGCATTTGTTTTTCCTTATAAAGATCTGAGACTCTTTAGGAAAATATCTCTGTCTTTCTGAAAGAGTTTTCAAATGGCATTTCCATGGAGTAACACTACTGCCATTCCTTGATGAGGTTTTCACTGACCCTTGGAGAAAATATCAAGACGAAGATACCAACTGTCTTACCATCTTAAAGATTGCCTTTTACTATTAAATAAAGATAAAAAGGAAAGGTGATTGCATTTATTTCAAGTCTTATTTCAAAAAAAAAATGTTAACAACATTATGACTGTTTTCTATATTGTGACTTTTAATCTATGACATCCAATTGCATATGATATTAGTCTATTAATATCTACTTGAATTTGGATCATATTTCTGAAGGCATCTCACTGTATAAGCATAAGTAAAACATTTAATTTCTCTGAAATTCAATCTCCTTGTACATAAAATATAGATAATAATACTATTTTAAAATTATAAATATAAAATGATAGTTTCTGGAAAGAAAGAAATTATAAATAGATTAGTTATTATCATTTCCATAGGTCTAGAGCCTAACAATAGTGTCTGGTGCATGCTGAAGTAAAATAAGATGTTTGAATTGCATATACATTCCGTGAGGATCAAATAATAGAAGATATATTTATTATAGCAAAATATGCAAAGTTAAGGACTTAAAGTCATTTTCAGCTCAGCTTTTGTTTTTCTCACCTACAATCCAGAATCTCATTATATATATATATATATAATCCATATTCGGATTCTTCCTGATCCAGAAACTGTGAATGAAAATGGTAAGTTAATAATTCCATTGAAAATTTGCAATATTATTTATAAAGTTGGACCACAGTACTAAATGCATTGTATTGAAACACCAATCTGATGAAATCTGCTCCCCACCACCATGTGATTTATTCTGTCCTCATTCATTTAGCTTGAGAGAAAGGTATTAAGTGAAAAAAGTGCTGGAGTCTTGCTGTGCACATGTCATACTCTCATCAATTGATAGTAACAGATGCATAAGAGTAATTTGGAGTCATCAGGAAGCAAGTGAGTAAAGGGAAAAATAAACCTACTTAATTTGATGTTTTATTTAATGAGAACACCTTGGGTTAATATTAAAAGCAAGTCATGTCTTTCTGAAAAGATTAGTCTCATCCAGCAGGTTACTCAGATGCTCACTCTAGTTGGCAGCAGTTTTTAGTTCTAATAATCTTAGTACCGAGAATGAAGAGAGATGCTGATAAACCTTGCAACTGCTAATAATTAGAAATGCATAATGGTAACAACATTTACACCTCCAGCTCTTTCTTCCTATAAGTATTTGGATAAAGTACAATTGAAGAATTACCCACAGTTAACATAAGTCCAAAGTTTAGAAAGAAAGAAATATTACCAAGCTATAATAATAAAAGCAGTATAGGCTTGGCATAAAAACAGACACACAGATCAATGGAACATACTAGAAGGCCTAGAAATAAATTCAACTAATTTATAGTCAACTAATTTTTGACAAAGACACCAAGAACATACAATCGGGAAAGGATAATCTCTTCAATAAACTGTGCTGAGAAAAATAGAGATCCACATGAAAAAGAATAAACTTGGACTCTTGTCTTAAGCAATACACCTATTATCAACTCAAAATGAATTAAAGACTTAAATGTAAGACGTGAAACCATAAAATGCCTAGAAGAATACTTAGGGAAAACCTCCTTAACACTGGTCTTGGCGATGATATTTTGTATCTGACAAAAAAAGCACAGGCAACAAAAGTAAAAATAAACAAGTAGAACAACATCAAAGTGAAAAGTTTATGCACAGCAAGAGAAGCAATCAGCAACATGAAAAGACAACCTATGGAACAGGAAAAAATATTTGCAAATCATAGATCAGATAAGTTAATATCTAAAAATATAAAATGAACTTTTCAATTCATTAGCAAAAAACACATAAGCCAATTAAAATGGTCAAAGGACCATTTTGAATAGGCATTATTCCAAAGAACCCATACAAATGGCCAACAAATATAGCAAAAGATGTTCTACGTTGTTAATCATCCGGAAAATACAAATGAAAAATACAGTGACATATCACCTCATACCTGTTCGGATGTCTATTATCAAAAAACAAAAGATATAAATGCTGGGAAAGGTGTACAGAAAAGGGAACCCTTGCACCCTTTTGATGGGAATGTAAACTGGCACAACCATTATGAGAAACTATATTGATATTCTTCAGAAAATTAAAAATAGAGCTACCATATGATCCAACAGTTCCACTTCTGAGTATACATCTAAAGGAAATGTACCATACTTCCATGTTCTTTGCAACATTACTCACAAATAGCCAAGATATGGAAACAAGTGCCCACTGATGGGTGAATGGATAAAAAAAATGTGATATCTATATATAGATATAGAGATAGTTATGTGTGTGTATATATATATATATATAGAATATATATAAAATGGAATATTATTCAGACATAAAAAAAGAAGGAAATTCTACCATTTGAGACAACATGGATAAAACTGGAGAGCATTATGCTAAATGAAATAAGCCAGACAGAGAAAGACAAATACTGTATAGTATAACTTACAATGTGTAATCTAAAAAAACAAATAAGAACTCATAGAAACAGAGAGTAGAATGGTGGTTGTCCAGGGCTAGAAGAGTAATGTAAATGGGGAAAATTTGGTCAAAGGATAGAGACTTTCAGTTATAAGATGAATAAGTTCTAATCTAATGTACAACATGGTGACTACATTTAATAATACTGTATTGTGTATTTGAAATTTGCTAAGAAAGTAGATATTACATGTTCATTCCACAAGCACAAAGTTAACTGTGAGGTGATGGACATGTTAAATTACTTGATTGTGGTAAGTATTTCACAATGTATACCAAATAATCTCATTGTATGCTATGAATACATTACAATTTTATCTGTCAGTTATACCTCAATAAAACTGGGAAAGAAAAGAAGAAACCGTTCATAAAACACACGATCATCCATTTTGTACTGAAATATTAGCACATGCATGTATTACAAACATTAAAGCAGGCAAAAATTCATTTAAGAAAAATAAGGTAACTTCCATGGCAATATTATAAAATTATATAATAAAATTTCAAATATATCATATATATTATAAAAATACGTAAGTAGAGAGTTATAGAAATATAGATTATTTTAAAATCTAACAATTTTAAATATAAAATTTGTCTTTTGTCTATTTAGTATAACATTACATGAACTTGTCAGAATTTACCTAATCAGACTCCAATCGGCACATATTTGGGTGCTTTTCATGCTTTTCTCTTTAGGATTACACTAGCTTCTCTTTAATGCTGATTATCTAATATTTATTTTTCTCTGAATGGGATGGATATATTCACTAGAAGGCAATTTATACTTTAGAACCTAGTGAATGATGAATCCTAGGTAATATCAGAGTTAATTCTAAACTTAGGTTTTGGATAAAAATAGAGCTATCAATACCATATGATCCAGCAATCCCACTCCTGGGAATATATCCAGAGAAAAACATGGTTTGAAGGGATATATGCTCCCTAATGTTCATTGCAGTGCTGTTTACAATAACCAAGACATGGAAGCAACCTAAATGTCCACTGACAGATGAATGGATAAAGAAGATGTGGTACATATATACAATGGATTATTACTCAGCCATAAAAAAGAATGAAATGATGCCATTTGCAGCAACATGGATGGACCTGGAGATTATCATACTAAGTGAAGTAAATCAGACAGAAAGACAAATATCATATGATATTGCTTATATGTGGAATCTTAAAAATAATGATACAAATGAACTTATTTACAAAACAAAAACTGACTCACACACTTAGAGAATGAACTTATGGTTACCAGTGGGGAAGGATGGGAGGGAGGGATAGATTGGGAGCTTGGGATTGACATGTACACTGCTATATTTAAAATAGATAACCAACAAGGACCTACTGTATAGCACAGGGAATGCTGCTCAATACTCTGTAATAAATGGGAAAATTTTTTGAAAAAGAATAGATACATGTATAAGTGGACCACTTTTCTGTACAACTGAAACTAACACAACATTGTTAATCAACTATACTCCAATATAAAATAAAAATTTTAAAAACTAAAAGTTTGGTTTTGGAGAGAAGAGAGTGTGTGTGTGTGTGTGTGTGTGTGTGTGTGTGTGTTTATAGAACTACATTGTTTGGATTGCACAGCATAAACAACAGCTCTGTCAGAAAACTTTGCCCCAGAAACCAGTCTTTCTATACCAGTTGTGCATTACGTAGTGAATCAGGTATGGGTCATAGTCTCTCAGTGCCATTATCGTGGGGAATTTGACACTAAAAATATTCTTACCAAATTAATTATTCTGTCACAAAAATATAACAGAAACATGAAATAAGCTCTAATTCATGGTTATTTCCTAGGGCAGGCATAAGGGAAAAGAAGAACTTAAAAAAATTCTATGATATCAAACAATTTACAATGGGGAATGATCAGTTCTACAAACATACAATTAAAATCAAACAGAATTTAACAACAGTTTGTTGTCTCTTATGAGAGAAGCAGCCACAATCTCTTTGGTCACTATAATTTGCTCATCTGATCCAGTAGTGTAGATTTGTTTTCATTTCATTTTGGTTCTACTTATGTGACCTCTCCTCTGGCAGGTGCACAAACATATCCCAATTTTATTGAGCCCAGTACTATGTAAACAAGCATAAAAAGTAGTAGGATGTGTTTACCTAACACAATCCTAGAAAATCACAGTCTTATTGATGAAGAGGGTACAGGAAACAGATAATAATATAAAAACATATGCAATTAACTGATAAATAATGTAGACAATTAAATTAAAAATATTTAGAAAAAAGCAAAATACAAACTGGAGAAAGTGAGATTAAAGTAGAAGGGTGATGCTTGACAATTGTGTATGCGGTAATATTTAGAACATGAAGGGCTTTCCTTCTTCCCTTCTCTTCCCTACACACAGCAGGGAGAAAGCTAATTTGATTGATTATTCCAATTTATAGATTTAGAGACCACATGCAGGCTACATATATTTATTTTTGTGTTGGGGAAGTGGCATCAAACGTTGCATTTGTATCAATGAAATAGAAACATAAGGGCCTGGCTATTTACACATCCTTCAGTTTGTGTTTTTTGTTTGTTTTAAATTACATTTATCTATGTGTGTGTGCATGTATCTTCATCACCATTTAATTCTCCTGTTATTTCAGTCAGCCAGAGGTAGGTAAGAGCTCAATATTTAGACTCAATATTTAGACGTGACTGAGGGAAAAGGAGAGAGTGTATTGGCTTTTTCACCGTAGAGTGAGTCCACACAGTTTACCAAAAGTATTTGTAAAGGCCATCATCAAATAATAAAAATTGGTATCTTGCTTGCTATTTGCTGCTGTTCTTTCCGTATATAACTTCCTCAATATCCTCTTAGGGTAGAATGAGGTTAAAACTAGTTTCAGTTAGTCCTTGTCCCCTTGACAAATAACATAAAACTATAATGTCCATAACATTGATTTTCTGTTCACATTTTCTGAGCTGGCTAGGTGGCTGAAGCCCAGTATCTGGGGGATAGGTAAAAGTGCTCATTATTTTTGCCTCCCTCCTTTTTCTCTGGCACAGGGCATTTTGTTTGCATGGCTTTTCCAGGAATTGTAGTGCTAAGACCAAATCCTTAGACTTCATGATGGTGAAATGTACAGGCCCAATGAGATAACGAGGGTGGGAGAAGGACCCTTACAAACAGATCCAAATTTTCAATATCAGAGAAAGAATAGATATGCTGGAGGAGATGTCACGATGTCACTAGCATTTGTTAAAATATTGGTGCAAAATAACATCCTCGGGATAATGATAAATTCCTGTCCTGAACTTAAGAGATGACTTGTGTTTGGAGGGTGAAGTTGAGGGAGGATTGAGATGTGGAAGAGAAAGTCATATTTAAGAAGACCCTCCTTTGGTTCAAGCAATATACTGCATTATGTTACCTAATTTATGAGTAAATGATAGGCACAGGGGTATTCATTGCCTTTAAGAAATATAAGGTACACTTGTGTAGGAAAAAATGACTTTCCAGTTGGTCATTCTCCTAGAATATCACAAGCAGTGGTTAACTTATTCTTCTGAAGTGCTGAGAAAAGGTGAAAGGGATCTGAATATTATGTAGGTTTCAGAGAGACACACAATAAAGTGTTAACTTTTAATGAGTAATGCATATGAGTTTTGGAGAAAAATATAAAGGTATTTTCCAAAAGAAAATGTTTCTTTTTAAAGAAACAGATGGTGAATAAGAGGAAATGTTGCTGAAGGAATAGCAAGCAGATTAGCCTAGGGGATAGAGGATTTGGGTGGGTATGGTGAGAATCAGAGTTGATTTTAATGGCTAGCTCAGTGATACTCAAATTCTTTATAAAATTACACTGTGGGAACCCCTCCTTTACTCACTGAAGCAAAACCTTTTCAGGCAATTCTGAGTAATAAACATGGCTACAATCACTAAGATTGATACTTCTACATTTTATTTGTGACACTGACAAATGAAAGTATCCTGAGTGGGAACAAGTTCAGATCTAGGAAATGCCATACCTAGGACTTTACTAACACATAGGGCATTGAGCTTGTAGAAGATACAGAAGAGGGATTTGTTAATGGCCATCACCTAAAAAACAGTTGTCCTGAGAGATAGGAAAAGTAGGGTTACTCCCAGAGCCTAATTCCAGAGACAGAAAGTTTCACATAGGCTGTTATTTCTTGTTCTAAACAAATGGTCTGAATATTGCCCCTTTAGCAATACTTTCACCACCATAAAAGGAAGAAGGAGCTACATCATAGATAAAGAGTTTGAAAATTGCCTAATGAGTTTCCATTTTCATTCCCATTCCTATTTCCACTTTCCACTTTCCCTAGTTTAGGCTAAGGATATAAAAATGCCCAGTACAAGACCATTTGTCATTTCTTACTATATCAGTAAGCTGGGAGAAAATTCCATGAGTTTGCTTCTGTCTTTTTTTTTTTTTTTCCAGGGGGAGTTTCTAATTTACTGTGTATATCTTATTAACCTGTTACATAATATTTCAAGACTTGGCTTAGGAGGCAGCAAAACAATGAAACAAAATGCTGTTTGATACATTTGGTGAACTCTCATAAATACGTTTAACAGAAATAACCAATTAACACCTTTGAGAGTTAAAAGAATTTCCCTTTGTAAGATCACTACGTTAGGTCTATTCAAGAGAAACATTTTTATTGTGGTAAAATATGCATTTCATAAAATTTCCCATTTTAAACATTTTTAGTGTACAAATCACTGGTATTTATTATATTCACAATATTATACGGCTACCTCAACTATCGTGTTCCAAAATATTTTTATCACCGCAAAAGGAAACCCTGTTCCCATTAAGCAATTACTCTCATTCCCTCCTTCTCACTGTGCATGATAAACACTAATCTGATTACCCTGTCTATGGATTTGTCTCTTCTTGGTATATCATATACATGGAATCATGCAGTTGTGGCCTTTTCTGTTTGGCTCCTTTCACTTAACATAATGTAGTCAAGGTTTATCCACCTTAGAGCATGTAATAGTATTTCATTTCTTTTTATGGCTGAACATATTCCATTGCATTGTTAACCAAGAATTGCAAGAATGGAGACCTGGTTGAGACCAAAAAACTGATTATTTGTGGTTTGGTAGGACTGCAACCCAGGAAACACAGATCCAAGAAGCACTTAAATTGTAATCCCTGGACTACAAGATGGGAGAAAGCAAACAAAAACCCCGCAAGGTCACATAACTTGTTTGTCAGGAATTAAGATTGGAGATGGCATGAAAAAAAAATGCTCATTTGAAAAAAAAATCCAATGCCCATTCAAATAAAAACATTCAACATACTAGGAACAGAGGGTAGCTTCTTAAGAATGATAAATATCACTTATTCTAAAATTTTTTTAAAACCCTCAAGGTTACACCATATCCAACAGTGAAAGCTTTCCCTCTGTTATCAGGAACAAGACAAAAATCCCCACTTTTGCCACTTCTCTTCATTACTGTACTAGAAGTTCCAAAAGTAAATTAACCAAAAGTGAAAGAGAAAGGAAGGAAGAAAGAAAAGAGGGAGAGAGAAAGAAAGAAAGAGAAAGAAAAGAAAGAAGAAAGAAAGAAAGAAAAAGAAAGAAAGAAAGAAAGAAAGAAAGAAAGAAAGAAAGAAAGAAAGAAAGAAAGAAAGAAAGAAAGAAAGAAAGAAAGAAAGAAAGAGAAAGAAAGAAAGAAAGAAAGAAAAGAAGGAAGGAAGGGGGGAAGGGAGGAAGGAGAGAGAGAAAGAGAAAGGAAGAAAGAGAGAGAGAGAAAAGGGGGAAACCTTTTCCCTTCAAACAAGAAATGGGGGTTACAGAAAGGCTTTTGTACATGGTAGGGTCCCACAGAGTCCTGCTAGGTTTTATATACATAAGAGTAGAATTGCTAGGTTGTATGGTAACTCTATATTTAATTTTTTGAGGAATTTCCAAGCTGTATAACAACAGTGGCTACACCATTTTAAATTCCTATCAGCAATGCATGAGGCTTCCAATTTCTTCATATCCTTGCCAACATGTAATTATTTTCCCATTTTTTTAATTAAAAAATGTTAATTATAGTCATCCTAGTGAGGGTGATATGGTATCTAATTCTGGTTTTGATTTGCATTTCCCTAATGACTAATGATATTGAGAGGTTTTTTTTCATGTATTTGTTTGACATTTGTATATCTGCTTTGGAGAAATGTTCATTCAAGTCTTTTGCCTAATTTTTATTTGACCCACTTTATGACCTATTTTGTGTTGAGGTGTGAGAGGTTTTTTTTAATATATATATTCTGGATACTATCATCAGATATGTTGATTTACGAATATTTTGTGCCATTTTTTAGGCGTCTTTTCACTCTATTAATAGTTTTCTTTGATGTACAAAAGTTATGCATTTTGAAGAAGTCATATATATAATATATAAATATATATATGTATTATTTTCTTTTGTGACTCATTCCTTCTAATAATCCGTTGCCAAATCCAAAGTTATGAAAATTTACTCCTATGTTTTCTTCTGAGAGTTTTATAATTTAAACTCACATAATTAGATTTTGACCCATTTAGAGTTGAACTTGTATGTGGCATGGAATAAATGACTTTATTATTTTGCCTGTAGCTCTCCAGTTGTCTCTGCACTAGTTTTTGAAAAGACTCTTCTTCCCCATTGAATGAATGGTCTTGGCACTCTGTGGAAATCAACAGACCATTGATATATGGGTTTATTTTGGGCCTCTCAATTCTATTCCATTGATTTATATGTCTGTCCTTGTGTTAGTAGCACACTGCTTTAATTAGTGAAACTTTATATTAAAATCTGATATTGGGTGAGGCCCACAACTTTGCTCTTTTTCAAAAATGCTTTTGATATTTGGCATCTCTTGCAATTACGTATGAATTTTAGAATCAGCTTTAGGATCATTGAGATTGTGATAGGAATTACATTGAATCTGAAAAACAATTTTAGTAATAAACTTGTTTTTAACACTGTCAACTCTTCCTTCCATGAAGAATTTCACTTGCTTAGGTCTGCTTTAATTTCTTCAAGCACTGCTTTGTAGTTTTAAGTGAGTAATACTTACACCTCCTTAGTTAAATGTATTCCTAAGTATTATAACATTTTGATGCTATTATAAATGGAAGTGTTTGTGCTTAGTTTCCTTTTCAACTTGCTCATTGCTTACAGTAAAAATAAACTGTTTTTGTGTGTTTTTCTTATACTCTGCAAATTTGCTGAATTAAAGGTTTTTTTTAGCTCTAGTGGTTTTCCGTGAGTGGATTCTTTTGGATTTTTTTACATCATGTCACTTACACATACACATATCGTTTTACTTCTTCCCAATCTAGACACCTTCTCTTTCTTTTTTCCCCCTTTTCTCTCTCTCTCTTTCTTCCTTTCTCTTTCTCTCTCTCCTTCCTCCCTTCCCCCCTTCCTTCCTTCTTTTCTTTCTTTCTTTCTTTCTTTCTCTTTCTTTCTTTCTTTCTTTCTTTCTTTCTTTCTTTCTTTCTTTCTTTCTTTTTCTTTCTTTCTTTCTTCTTTCTTTTCTTTCTCTTTCTTTCTTTCTCTCTCCCTCTTTTCTTTCTTCCTTCCTTTCTCTTTCACCTTTGGTTAATTTACTTTTGGAACTTCTAGTACAGTAATGAAGAGAAGTGGCAAAAGTGGGGATTTTTGTCTTGTTCCTGATAACAGAGGGAAAGCTTTCACTGTTGGATATGGTGTAACCTTGAGGGTTTTAAAAAAATTTTAGAATAAGTGATATTTATCATTCTTAAGAAGCTACCCTCTGTTCCTAGTATGTTGAATGTTTTTATTTGAATGGGCATTGGATTTTTTTTTCAAATGCTTTTTCTGCATCAAATAAGATGAGTTTTCTTTGTTGTATTAGACTGATGGATTTTCATATGTCATAACACTTGCACTCCTGGGACTGATCCCACTTCACTATGGAGTGTAATCATTTCAGTGTGATGCTGGATTCATTTTCCTAATAATTTGTTGAATATTTTAAATGAACATTCAAAAGAACATTTGTCAGTAGTTTTCTTTTTTTTTAATTTTATTTATTTAGTTTTTATACAGCAGGTTCTTATAGTTATCAATTTTGTATATATTAGTGTATATATGTCAATCCCAATCTCCCAGGTCATCCCACCACCACCACCACCACCCCTCACCTTCCCCCCCCCCATGGTGTCCATAGGTTTGTTCTCTCCATTTGTGTTTCTATTTCTGCCTTGCAAACCGGTTCATCTGTACATGATACTGGATTCCACATATATTGGTTGATATACGATATTTGTTTTTCTCTTTCTTACTTACTTCACTCTGTATGACATCTCTAGGTCCATCCATGTCTCTACAAGTGACCCAATTTCATTCCTTTTATAGCTGAGTAATACTCCATTGTATATATGTACAACAACTTCTTTATCCATTCATCTGTTGATGGTCATTTACATTGATTCCATGACCTGCCTATTGTAAATAGTGCTGCAATGAATATTGGGGTGCACGTGTCTTTTTGAATTATGGTTTTCTCTGGGTATATGCCAAGTAGTGGGATTGCTGGGTCATTCTAGTTTTAGTTTTTAAGGAACCTACATACTATTCTCCATAGTGGCTGTATCAATTTACATTCCCACCAACAGTGCAAGAGGGGTCCCTTTCCTCCACACCCTCTCCACCATTTGTTGTTTGTAGATTTTCTGAAGATGCCCATTCTAATTGGTGTGAGGTGATACCTCATTGTAGTTTTGATTTGCATTTCTTTAATGATTAGTGATGATGAGCATCCTTTCATGGGTTTGTTGGCAATCTGTATATCTTCTTTGGAGAGATGTTTATTTAGGTCTTCTGCCCAATTTTTGATTGGGTTGTTTGTTTTTTTAATATTGAGTAGCATGAGCTGTTTATATATTTTGTAGTTTTCTGAGTACAGGTGTTTTATATTCTTTGGTAGGTTTATTCCTAGGTATTTTATTATTTTTATTGCAATGGTAAATGGGATTGTTTCCTTAATTTCTCTTTCTGATCTTTCATTGTTAGTGTATAGGAACGCAAGTGATTTCTGTGCATTAATTTTGTATTCTGGAAATTTACCTAATTCTTTGATTAGCTCTAATAGTTTTCTGGTGGCATCTTTATGATTCTCTATGTATAGTATCATGTCATGTGCAAACAGTGACAGTTTTACTTCTTTTCCAATTTGTATTACTTTTTTTTTTTTTTTTTTTTTCTGTAAGTGGGCCTCTCACTGTTGTGGCCTCTCCCATTGCAGAGCACAGGCTCCGGACGCGCAGGCTCAGCAGCCATGGCTCACGGGCCCAGCCACTCCGTGGCATGTGGGATCTTCCCGGACTGGGGCACGAACTTGTGTCCCCTGCATCGGCAAGCGAACTCTCAAGCACTGCGCCACCAGGGAAGCCCCTGTATTACTTTTATTTCTTATTTTTCTCTGATTGCCGTGGCTAGGACTTCCAAAATTATGTTGAATGATAGTGGCGAGGGTGGACCTCCTTGTCTTGTTCCCGATCTTAGAGGAACTGCTTTCAGATTTTCACCATTGAGAATGAAATTTGCTGTGGGTTTGTCATACATGGTCTTTATGATATTGAGGTAGGTTCCTTCTGTGCCCACTTTCTGAAGAGTTTTTATCATAAATAGGTGTTGAATTTTGTCAAAATATTTTTCTGCCTCTATTGAGATGATTATATGGTTTTTATTCTTCAGTTTGTTAATACGGTTTATCACATTGATTGATTTATGTATATTGAAGAATGCTTGCATCCCTGGATAAATCCCACTTGATCATGGTGCATGATCCTTTAATGTGTTGCTGGATTCTGTTTGCTAGTATCTTGTTGAGGATTTGTGCATCTGTATTCATCAGTGATACTTGTCTGCAATTTTCTTTTTTCTTTTTAACTTTTGTAAGTTCCATATTTTATCTACATGATTTTTGATACTTAACATTCTTCTTTTTTTTTTAACATCTTTATTGGGGTGTAATTGCTTTACAATGGTGTGTTAGTTTCTGCTTTATAACAAAGTGAATAAGTTATACATATACATATGTTCCCATATCTCTTGCATCTCCCTCCCTCCCACCCTCCCTATCCGACCCCTCCAGGCGGTCACAAAGCACCGAGCTGATCTCCCTGTGCTATGCGGGTGCTTCCCACTAGCTATATACCTTACGTTTAGTAGTGTATATATGTCCGTGCCTCTCTCTCGCTTTGTCACAGTTCTGCAATTTTCTTTTTTGTAGTATCTCTGTCTCGTTTTGATATCAGGGTGATGGTGGCCTCGTATGATGAATTTGGGAGTGTTCCTTCCTCTGCAATTTTGGGGAAGAGTTTGAGAAGGATGGGTGTTAGCTCTTCTCTAAATGTTTGATAGAATTCACCTCTGAAGCCATCTGGTCCTGGACTTTTGTTTGTTGGAAGATTTTTTTTTGTAATTATTTATTGATTTTTGGCTGTGTTGGGTCTTCGTCTCTGTGTGAGGGCTTTCTCTAGTTGCAGTGAGTGGGGACCACTCTTATTCACGGTGTGCGGGCCTCTCACTGTCACGGCTTCTCTTGTTGCAGAGCACAAGCTCCAGACGCACAGACTCAGTAGTTGTGGCTCACGGGCCTAGGTGCTCTGTGGCATGTGGGATCTTCCCAGACCAGGGCTCGAACCCGTGTCCCCTGCATTGGCAGGCAGATTCTCAACCATTGTGTCACAAGGGAAGCCCCCTTGTTGGAAGATTTTTAAACACAGTTTCAATTCCATTACTTATGATTGATCTGTTCATATTTTCTATTTCTTCCTGCTTCAGTCTTGGAAGGGTATACCTTTCTAAGAATTTGTCCATTTCTTCCAGGTTGTCCATTTTATAGGCATAGAGTTGCTTGTAGTAATCTCTTACAATCCTTTGTATTTCTGCAGTGTCAGTTATGATTTCTCCTTTTTTATTTCTAATTTTATTGATTTGAGTCCTCTCCCTCTTTTTCTTGATGAGTCTGGCTAATAGTTCATCAATTTTGTCTTCTCAAAGAACCAGCTTTTAGTTTTATTGATCTTTGCTATTGTTTTCTTTGTTTCTATTTCATTTATTTCTGCTCTGATCTTTATGTTTTCTTTCTATCTGCAACTTTGGGTTTTGTTTGTTCTTCTTTGTCTAGTTCCTTTAGGTGTAAGGTTAGATAGTTTATTTGTGATTTTTCTTATTTCTTGAGGTAGACATGTATAGCTATAAACTTCCATCCCAGAACTGCTTTTGCTGCATCCCATAGGTTTTGGATCATCGTGTTTTCATTGTCATTTGTCTCTAGGTATTTTCCGATTTCCTCTTTGATTTCTTCAGTGATCTCTTGGTTATTTATTAGTGTATTGTTTAGCCTCCATGTGGTTGTGTTTTTTTATGCTTTTTCCCTGTAATTGATTTCTAATCTCATAGCATTGTGTTCAAAAAAGATACTTGATGTGGTTTCAATTTTCTTAAATTTACTGAGGCTTAATTTGTGACCCAAGATGTGATCTATCCTCGAGAATGTTCCATGCACACTTGAGAAGAAAGTGTAATCTGCTGTTTTTGGATGGAATGTCCTATAAATCTCAATTAACTCTATCTGATCTATTGTGTCATTTAAAACTTGTGTTTCCTTATTAATTTTCTGTTTGGATGATCTGTCCATTGGTGGAAGTGAGGTGTTAAAGTCCCCCACTATTATTGTGTTACTGTTGATTTCCTCTTTTAGAGCTGTTAGCAGTTGTCTTATGTATTGAGGTGCTCCTATGTTGGGTGCATATATATTTATAATTGTTATATCTTCTTCTTGGATTGATCTCTTGATCATTATGTAGTATCCTTCCTTGTCTCTTGTAACATTCTTTGTTTTAAAGTCTATTTTATCTGATGTGAGTATTGCTACCCCAGCTTTCTTTTGATTTCCTTTTGCATTGAATATGTTTTTCCATACCCTCAATTTCAGTCTGTATGTGTCCCTAGGTCTGAAGTGGGTTTCTTGTAGACAGCATATATATGGGTTTTATTTTCATATCCATTCAGCCAGCCTGTGTCTTTTGCTTGGAGCACTTAATCCATTCACATTTAAGGTGATTATTCATATGTATGTTCCTATTACCATTTTCTTAATTGTTTTCTGTTTGTTTTTGTAGGCCCTTTTCTTCTCTTGTGTTTCCCACTTAGCAAGTTCCTTTTGCATTTGTTGTATAGCTAGTTTGGTGGTGCTGAATTCTCTTAGCTTTTGCTTGTCTGTAAAGCTTTTGATTTCTCCTTCAAATCTGAATGAGATCCTTGCTGGGTAGAGTAATCCTGGTTGTAGATTCTTCCCTTTCATTACTTTAAATATATCATGCCACTACCTTCTGGCTTGTAGAGTTTCTGCTGAGAAATCTGCTGTTTAACCTTATGGAAGTTCCCTTGAATGTTATTTGTTATTTTTCCCTTGTTGCTTTTAATAATTATTCTTTGCCTTTAATTTTTGTCAGTTTGATTACTATGTGTCTCAGTGTGTTTCTCCTTGGGTTTGTCCTGCCTTGGACTCTCTGCTATTCCTGGACTTGAGTGGCTCTTTCTTTTCCCATTTCAGACAAGTTTTCCACTATAATCTCTTCAAATATTTTCTTGGCTCCTTTCTCTCTCTCTTCTACTTCTTGAACCCCTATAATATGAATGTTGCTTCATTTAATGTTGTCCCAGAGGTCTCTTATGCTGTCTTCATTTCTTTGCATTCTTTTTTCTTTATTCTGTTCCATGGCAGTGAATTCCACCATTCTGTCTTCCAGGTCAATTATCCATTCTTTTGTCTCAGTTAATCTGCCATTGATTCCTTCTAGTATATTTTTCATTTGAGTTAGTTTATTGTTTGTCTCTGTTTGTTTGTTCTTTAATTCTTCTAGGTGTTTGTTCTTTAATTCTTCTAGGTCTTTTTTAAACATTTCTTTCATCTTCTGGTTCTTTGTCTCCATTCTTTTTCTGAGCTCCTGGATCATGTTCAGTATCATTATTCTGAATTCTTCTTCTGGAAGTTTGTGTATCTCCACTTCATGTAGTTGTTTTTCTGGGTTTTTTTTCTTGTTTCTTCGCCTGGTACATAGTCCTGTGCCTTTTCATTTTGTCTATCTTTCTGTGAATGTGGTTTTCATTCCACAGGCTGCAGAATTGTAGTTCTTCTTGCTTCTGCTCTGTCAGCAGTTTTCTTACAATATCTTTATAAGGCTTTTGTATCAGGCTAATACTGGTTTTGTAAAATGAGTTAGAAAGTATTCCCTCCTCTGCTATTTTTTTGAAGGGTTTGAGAAGGATTGCTGTTCAATCTTTAAATGTTTGTTAAAATTAGCCAGTGAAACCATCTGGTCCTGGACTTCTCTTTTTTTTTGGAGGTTTTTAAATACTGAATAAGTCTCTTTACTTTTTATAATTTATTCAATTTTTCTATTTTCTCTTGAGTTGGTTTTGTTAGTTTATGTTTTTCTAGAAATTCATCCATTTCATTAGTTTGTTGGCATATAATTGTTCATAGTCTTCTTTCATGATTCTTTTTATTTCTGTAAGTTCAGTAGTAATGTCTCCACATTCATTTCTGATTTTAGTAATTTGAGTCTTATCCTTTTTTTTTTTCTTAGTCTAGCTAAAAGTTTTCCAATATTGCTGATCTTTTCTAAGAATGCACTTTTGGTTTTGTTACTTCTCTGTGTTGTTTTTCTACTTATTTCCTGAATTTCTGCTCTGACTTCTATTATGGCTTTTATTCTACCAGCTATGGTTTTACTGTGTTCTTCTTTCTCTAATTCCTTAAGATTTAAATGTAGGCTACTGAGTTGAGATCTTTACTTTTTCCTTTTAGTATAGGCAAAGACAGTAATAGTTTTCCTCTGAGCACTGTTTTTGCTACACTCTATAGGGTTTTGTTTTTGTTTTGTTTTCATTCATTTAAAAATATTTTCTAATTTCTCTTGTGACTTCTTTCTGACCCATTGATTGTTTGAGTGTTTAATTTCCACACATTTGTGAATTTTACAGTTTTTCTTCTCTTATTAATTTCTGGTTTCATCCTATTGTGATGAGACAAAATGCTTTGTATGATTTCAATCTTTCTCAACTTGCTGATGATTGTTTCATGATCAAGTATATGATCTAGCCTGGAGAATGCTCCATGAGCATTTTAGAAAAATGTACATTCTTCTGTTGTTGAGTAGAGTGTTCTACAGCTGTCTTCTAGGTCTAAGAGGTTTATAATGTTGTCCAAATCTTCTATTTCTGTGATAATTTTCTATTAGAAACCAAATGTACAATACCAAAAAAGTTACAAACCAAAAATATAGTAATACTGCCTTTTATATTTACTTGTGTAGTTATCTTCACTAGTGACATTTATTTCTTCTCATGGCTTAGAGTGTCTGTCTAGTGTCCTTCCTTTCAGCTTGAAGGATACTCTGTTGCATTCTTGTATGGTAGGTTTACTAGCAACAAACTACCTCTGCTTTTGTTGTTTTAAAATATTTGTCTTGTAATTGCAATGTCTAGGCTTCTCGGGACAATTTCTTTTAATAATTTTTTCTTGTGAATAAGTCACACTTTCTTGTTTCATTTCATACTTTATAGGTTTTTGTTGAAAACAGGACATTTTGAATATTATAATATGTAACTCTGTAAATCAGAATTTACCCTCCCCAGGATTTGTTGTCACTGCTTGTTTCAGTTTGGAATTGTTTGTCCTTTGTTGACTTTTCTAAATAAGTTTTGTGAGAATTATGTTCATTGCTGTGTGTGGTCACTAACATTTCCATTTTGTTAGCTAGTGGTCAAGGAGTTGTGTGACAAACACTTCCTGAAATTCCTGGTGTGAGGGGCACCTCACCTCTCCTGGTCTTTGCAGATTGGATCTGTGTTGTGGTACTCCATCAGTGTTTAGCAAGACCATTTGTAAGTCTGCTTTACATTCATTCACTGTTTATATAGCACCTAAGGTTCAGCCAGAAGTGAAAGCTTGGAGTTTTCTCATGTCTTTTCTGAGGATGTGTCCAGCCCTGTGCATGTGTATGGCCTTCTGGATTCCTCAGTATATGCACTTTTAAAAAACTATACTATTCCCATTTATCTTTTTATTAAACACTTCCTTGATTGTTATAAATTATTGATTATATTCCAGAGGTTTTTTTTTTTTTTTTTAGTTTATATCAGCTTAATCATTACTTTAGTGGAGGGATGACTCTAGCTTCTTAGGCCAGAGTTGATTTGAGAATGGCTGATGGAGAAAGAGACACTTTAACAAATAGTGCTATTGTAAAACGAGAGCAAAAAATGAAAATTCAAAAAAAATATTAAAAACCAGGAATCATAAGCAATTTCAAAACTGTAATATTCTGGGGTTTTTAGGCTTTATCGAAATGTAATTGACATATGACATTGTTGCAGGAAAGGGGGACCCCTTCCAGGGCCCGAGAGTAGGCTCTTATCTAACACTTGGAAATGAATTGTCTGAGGAGACACACATGCTGACAAAGCAAGAGACTTTATAGGGAAGAGGCGTCTGTGTGGAGAGTGGCAGTGTCAGGGAACCCAGAACTGCTTTGCCATGTGGCTTGTGGTCTCGGGTGTTATTGTAATTGGGTTAGTTTCCAGGTTGTCTGTGGCCAATCACTCATACTTGGGGTCCTTCCTGGTGGCACGTGCATCACTCAGCCAAGATGGATTCCAGCGAGAAGGATTCTAGGAGGTTGGTAGGACCTATGGACTGGTGTCTCCTCTCTCCTTTTGACTTTTCCCAAATGCTTCTGGTTGGTGGTAGCTTGTTAGTTCCACATTCCTTACCAGGACAACCTGTTGTAAGATAACTCATGGAAGTGATTACTATGGTGCTTGGCCAGGGCGGGCAGTTTCAGTCAGTGTTTCCCCTAACAACACTGTGTAAGATTAAAGTGTTGATTTGATACACATATGTCAACTAAAAATATTCACAACCTAAAAGTTGAGAGTTATGTTTTATTTGGGGGACATGCTGAGGACTTCAAGCCTGGGCGGCAGCATCTCAAGTAACCCTGAGAAAACCCTGAGGTGAGGGGGAAGCCAAGATATATAGGTGTTTTGCAACAAAGGGTAGGTAGTAGGAACAAAAGATTATTGTTAATAAAAGAAAACCATATATCTCAAGTTAAGGAATTTAGCGTTTTTCTGTATATGGGAAGGTGCAAGAGTCTGGGTTCACTGAAATCACCCTTTCGATATGCACCTCGGCTATCTGGTTGCCAGTGTCTTGTGTTTTCACATCCTGAGTTTCCTCAGGGCTCACTATAGGGATTGACAAAGTCTGATGGCTGCTATGTGGCAGGTATGCTTTGTTTCCTTCCTGAGTTCCCTCAGGGCTCACCAGCTCACTGTAGGTAGTGGCTGAAATTGCCAGTGACTGTGACATCCTTTGTTTACTGGTATGACAGGCAATACTCTATTTCTCACATATATAATGCAAAATGATTACCACCATAGTGTCAACTAACACCTTCATAATGCCACAAAATTACCATTTATTTTGGTGGGTGAGAATATTTACAATTTACTCCTTAGCAACTTCCAAGTATATAAACACTATTTTTAACTATAATCACCATGCTGTACATTAGATCTCCAGAACTTATTCATCTTCCAATTAGAAATTTGTACCCTCTGACCAACACCTCCCCATTTCTCTCACCAACAGCCCTTTGTAACTACCACTAATTCTCTGTATCTATGAATTTGGCTTTTGGAGATCCCACACATAAGTGAGATCACAGGATTCATTGTTCTCTGACTTATTTCACATAGCATAATGCCCTCAATGTCTGTCCACATTGTTATAAAAGGCAGGATTTCCTTCTTTTCTATGACAGAGCAACATGACGTATATACACCATGTATACATACACCACAGTTTCTTTATGCATTTATCTGTCAATGAAAACTTCAGTTGTTCCTATGTCCTAGCTATTGTGAATAATGCAGCAAGGAAATGGTGGCTTGATTTCTGCACATGCTCCCTCACTGTCTACCAAAGCTCACTCTGGCTGCAGCCCTCAGGACCAGGCACAGGGAGCCAGCCACAGAATGTAGGGGGCTGTGGGTGATGCACATGGAACACTGGGAGTACCTGCATAACAGCTGGAAGGATCAGTGGATGAGGTTTTCCCTGCAGCTCTTGTGCAGGTTTCCTGATGGAAAACACAACACAGTTAGCGGGAATCACACCGTTTAGTGCCTCTAAAGATCTTAACTACTGGTCTCCTAATCTTCCTCACCCCAGCCATGGGGCTCCTGATTAGTACTCTGGAGCCTGCAAGAGAAACATGGGTCCCTTTGACAGTGCCCCACACAGCTAGAGAGCCTGGTGCTCACTCACTTGCTCTTTCTTTCTCCTGCAGGAGAAATCAGAGGCCAAGAAAGTCTCACTTAGCCATAGCTTTGCCAACTTGGGAGATGGGTGATGCAAGCAAAGTCCCTCTCCAGGCATCCAAACTTGTCATTTTTTGCTCCAATAGTGTACTGGAACTTCTCCTCTGGAAACCTGGACCTCCACAACAGCCCTCTCATGCATGGATGACTGTGCAAGTCAGTGCCCCAGGTACTCCCAGATCATGGCTCAGAGGAGCTGGAGCTAGTTCACAGGCTACTGCAGGGTCCACAGCTGGTACCCAAGGTCTGTCTGCCTATTACTCAGTGAAAAAGTGGGCAAGACTCCTCCCAGGTGTATGGTGTAGGGTGCTGTATCCCACAACCCCAGGAGAGGTGCTTTTGTTTGTGGATGGATGCTGAATTTCTTTTTTTTTTTTTTTTAAATGCTTTTTTTTTTTTAACATCTTTATTGGAGTATAATTGCTTTACAATGGTATGTTAGCTTCAGCTTCACAACAAAATGAATCAGTTATATACATACATATATTCCCATATCTCTTCCCGCTTGCGTCTCCCTCCCTCCCACCCTCCCTATCCCACCCCTCCAGGTGGTCACAAAGCACCGAGCTGATCTCCCTGTGCTATGCGGCTGCTTCCCACTAGCTATTTACCTTTACCTTATGTTTGGTAGTGTATATATGTCCATGCCTCTTTATCGCTTTGTCACCGTTTACCCTTCCCCCTCCCCATAACCTCAAGTCCATTCTCAAGTAAGTCTGTGTCTTTATTCCTGTTTCACCCCTAGGTTTTTCATGACATTTTTTTTTTAAATTCCATATATATGTGTTAGCATACGGTATTTGTCTCTCTCTTTCTGACTTACTTCACTCTGTATGACAGACTCTAGGTCTATCCACCTCATTACAAATAGCTCAATTTCGTCTCTTTTTATGGCTGAGTAATATTCCATTGTATATATGTGCCACATCTTCTTTATCCATTCATCCGATGATGGACACTTAGGTTGTTTCCATCTCCGGGCTATTGTAAATAGAGCTGCAATGAACATTTTGGTACATGACTCTTTTTGAATTATGGTTTTCTCAGGGTATATGCCCAGTAGTGGGATTGCTGGGTCATATGGTAGTTCTATTTGTAGCTTTTTAAGGAACCTCCATACTGTTCTCCACAGTGGCTGTATCAATTTACATTCCCACCAACAGTGTAAGAGGGTTCCCTTTTCTCCACACCCTCTCCAGCATTTATTGTTTCTAGATTTTTTGATGATGGCCATTCTAACTGGTGTGAGATGATATCTCATTGTAGTTTTGATTTGCATTTCTCTCATGATTAGTGATGTTGAGCATTCTTTCATGTGTTTGTTGGCACTCTGTATATCTTCTTTGGAGAAATGTCTATTTAGGTCTTCTGCCCATTTTTGGATTGGGTTGTTTGTTTTTTTGTTATTAAGCTGCATGAGCTGCTTATAAATTTTGGAGATCAATCCTTTGTCAGTTGCTTCATTTGCAAATATTTTCTCCCATTCTGAGGGTTGTCTTTTGGTCTTCTTTATGGTTTCCTTTGCTGCACAAAAGCTTTTAAGTTTCATTAGGTCCCATTTGTTTACTCTTGTTTTTATTTCCATTTCTCTAGGAGGTGGGTCAAAAAGGACCTTGCTGTGATTTATGTCATAGAGTGTTCTGCCTATGTTTTCCTCTAAGAGTTTGATAGTTTCTGGCCTTACATTTAGGTCTTTAATCCATTTTGAGCTTATTTTTGTGTATGGTGTTAGGGAGTGATCTAATTTCATACCTTTACATGTAGCTGTCCAGTTTTCCCAGCACCACTTATTGAATAGGTTGTCCTTTCTCCACTGTACATTTCTGCCTCCTTTGTCAAAGATAAGGTGACCATATGTGCGTGGGTTTATCTCTGGGCTTTCTATCCTGTTCCATTGATCTATCTTTCTGTTTTTGTGCCAGTACCATACCATCTTGATAACTGTAGCTTTGTAGTATAGTCTGAAGTCTGGGAGCCTGATTCCTCCAGTTCCTTCTTTCGTTCTCAAAATTGCTTTGGCTATTCGGGGTCTTTTGTGTTTCCATACAAATTGCAAAATTTTTTGTTCTAGTTCTGTGAAAAATGCCAGTGGTAGTTTGATAGGGATTGCATTGGATGCTGAATTTCTGTTGTTGAAAGGAGAGACAACACAAGGAGCATTTTATGCCAGGATGCTGATGTCACTCTGAAGGAAAAACTGGTTTTCAAACTGTGATCTGGTGGCATCAAGATTAATAGACCTTACTTAGGATTAGCCATAAGTATGAGAAATATTAAGGGAAAAATATCTGTACCATCCACCCTAGTACTTAAAGTAACACTTTTATTTGTTTACCATACCAAATAAGTTTTAAATATATATACATATATATATATTTATTTATATAATAAATATATAAATATGAAAAATGTTAGCCACAGAGGTAAAAAGGAGGCAGAGAGAGGAAAGAGACAGAGAGAGAGAGCAAGGGAAAGAGACAGGGAGACTGAAAATTCAGTAGGTAGCTAGGGGAGGAAGTATCAACAAAGCTTTTTGCAGCACAATTGCCATATTTCTGTACACTTCACTGCATTTCGGTGGAAGCAACTCTTCTTCGTTTGAAAAAACTTGGCCTTATATATTTTTTTCAGCCAACTTCAGCAAATTGCTTGCTCTGTGATATAAGATGAGCTTCTCCAATAGTACTCTGCAGAAGTAGTCCCTCAGGCAGTTTGGAGTTGAATATACTGAAGAAAATGTATGTCCTCACCTTACACATCCATGGGAAATGTGAGGGTATTAAGGTCTCTGAGAAGCCTTTCCAGAAAGAAGGTTTTAAAACTTTCTTTGTACTAGCATTTCTCAAACTTACTTGATCATTGGTACTTTATTTTTTTAATATGAAACAACTTTTAACCTGAATACCATGCTTTCATAAACTCAATATTAGATCAGCAATCTCTCTGAGTCTATAGCACAGAGATAACATAGCCATCTTCCTGTCCACATGCAGTGACAGTTCGGTAATATAATAGAAGGGTTCATTATAAATTATGATATTTATGTAAATAAAATTACTGTTATATTCATGGATAATTATTTTTAAAGCATTTCATTTCCTATTCTTTCTTTGTGGAGGCAGAACAGTGAGTTGACAGAGGGTTCAGCCTTTGTTTTAGAGATGAGTAAGTAGTCTTAAAAAAATTAAATGCCTTACCTAGGACCTCACAGCAGCAGCTAGCTGAATTGAAATGATAAGCCAGATCTCCTGACACTTGGAACAGAATACTATTTACTTTCCTACTCTGCCTCCATATGGTCACATGTCAAACAATTCATGTATAGAGCTGCTGGGGTGAGAGTTCTGGAAGCATTGTAAGACTAACCCTGTAAAATATTGAATAGGAGAAAATTAGGAGAGAACAGTAATTTAAAATTCAATTTTGATATCCATACATAGTATATTATACTTAGAGATGAATGTAACATATTTAAAGCATTTTTAATCCCAAGTAGTTTAAAAGAAAAGCGTATGTTCTTGAATGAATGAACCACAGTCATTTGAAAATTTGTACCACTTGATACAGTCAGTGAAAAAAAATCTATATTAATGAGATGTTTCTAGAGGTGCCTAGACTAAAACACTGATGTTTAATTTTTGGCACTCATCTCCAATTATTAATTTATAATTCAAAAATGTGTTTTACCCATCCCCCATTCCTTATATTTTATCTTTTTAAAAGTTCTATCTTTCCTTCAACCTTCTTATTTTATTTCTTTAGTTGTTCGTGGTCACCTCTGTTGAAGCAAGTTCCCGGTGAAAAGAAGGAGAGTTTGGCTAAAAGGGAAATGGCACTGGCAAATGATTCTGCTCTAGTCCTGAACGTATTTGCAAAGTGATCATTTCAAAGTGACATTGTTAGGTAGTTAGTCAGACATTAGCAGCAAGTAGGCGACAGTGGCGAAAAGACAAGTGGGAGTAGTCGAGTTACACCCCAACTATCTGGTGACCCCCCGGGGACCCGCAACCCCACCCCCAACCCGCGACCCTACCCAGAACGGTCGAGAAACTACGGTCGTGTAGCGGACAAACTTATCCTGACAAAGAAAGGGCCAGTAACGCGAGGGAACTTCTCCATGCTGCGCATGCCCAGACCAGACAGGCATCTAACCTATAGTAAAACCAAACTCATTATACCATCCTTATAGTAAAATCTACATGTGGTTTTGCACCCCACCCCCGCCCCGTGAGCTTTTCTTACGAATCAAGGGTGAGAGCCTGTGCAATAGCGAACTTGTTACATAGCTCAGGACTGTCAATTAAATAATGATCCCCTGTCACTCACCCCGCCTCCCCGCAAAATGTTCCTTAAAAATGCCCTTAAGCCTCTATAGGAATGCTGCTTTCACTTTGCAGAAACAGCCCACTCTCCCTCTCTGAGAGTGTACCTATGCTTAAATAAACTTTGCTTTGCTCTTACGCCTGAAGTGTAGTCTGCAATTCTTTGCTTGCTCTCCTGAGAACCGAGATTGCTGGTCCGGGTCTTCCATTGACCTCCTCGGTTGAAGCTATTTTGACACAACGCACTCCAGCCCGGTAACACCGCGAGCGACATTTAAGGTACAGACACAAGCAGATGAAAAAGAGGTCGCTTTGAGGAGGCTAAAAAATGTTGGTATTTTTGAAGATCAAACAGTATTTTCATGGATTTCTCTCAAACTCAGACACTATTTCTGAGATAGAGAAACTAGTCAAAGAAGCTCAAGGGCCAAAATCAAGGCTTAATTTAAAAAAAAAAAATTTATTTTCATTACTGTTAGCTGTGTTTCCAGGTATTTTAATGTTTAATCATTAAGAAAATAATGATTAAAATCAGGATTGCTGTAGAAAATTTTTCTAATTGTGTGAACACCACTGTGGCCTCATTAACAACTTTAGTCTGTGGGTCTAAGAACTGAACTGAAAGATGTGCCTGTACTTAACACATCAGAAGTGTATTAAAACAAAAACAAAACAAGTCCAAAAACCAAAACCAATGGCTTAACCTTAAGTAGAATTTCTATTGTAGCCTCATTGAGTACAAAATGGAGGCGTCCTTTCTACAGGGACTTGAAAACTTCTCTATACCAGAAAGTCATTTCCATAAGAGGTACTTCATTGCTGTAAATGTTTATCCCTTTCTCCTCTGCCTCCACATTTTCTCCCCTCTATGGAGAACCCTCCGACAGCTTCCTACACAGACTCATGTAATAGGTTTCCTGGTGATGGGGAGGCCAGCTGGTATAAAACACCAGCCCCTGCACATTTAAAGTGCATTTGCATTTAATTTCAGCTTTTAAGCAGTGAAGTTGGGGGTTTAGTCAGTAACTTACTGGTCTGGGGATCTCGTCTAAGTTTCTAGAGAGCAGTAATGACTATAACGATAATCTTAATAGCTACTCTAGTGCCTTACATAGTGAGTAATCGGCACTTTAATGAAGATTATAAGCCAGTATGAGTTTTTGAAGTATTTATTGATACTTGGCTTATCTGGCTTAAGTCTGGGATATTTCTATTCAGTAAAGGCAAGTGATGCTGAGCAACGGTTAATCCCAGGAGGAAAAACCTGAAAAGATGAAACAACTGATTTATCTGTTCCCTGAAAGTCCCTGGGGACACCTTCTGTTCAAGATTATGCAAATGGACCTTGTTTGGATTTCTATGCAATTTTCCTTTTCACTTACTGACAACTTGCTTAATTTCCTGATTTGCTTCACAACCTGTTGCAAGCATCTTGAATCACTTCTTATTACCTTTTCTATCCCCATACTCACTTCCATTGATTCTTTCTATTTGTCCATTTGAGAAACTCAAGGACTATCTCTCTGCTATCTTATTCTGCAGTGGATCAACATATGCCATTAGTATTCTTCTAGAAAGGATCATAAAGTCCTGTACTAAATATCAGTGCCTGGTTGTAGTATCAGACTCCTTTCTGAAAGAGTTCAGATTATAGTCCAAACATCTCTGAGTAGTGGGTTGAAGTTTAGTATCATTTCAACAGCTTCCAATATGTAAATATGACTTGCCATTCTGAAGATCTTTTAAGAAAGCCAACTCAGTAGGAAAGTTCTCTCTGAAAGTTTTTCATGGATATGCGTATTTTTAAGATCAAGGATTAAAAATGATTCTAGATTCCATGTCTATAAAGTGTTTAATCACAACAAAGCTGCCTAAAACACCTGTTCATTTATCAAGACCTTGTTGCTAACTATGTCCATGGTTAGGGGAGAAGCTGATAACTCATTTACATTTCTGGTTCAAAGGGGAAATGTGCATTTTGTAGCGTTTCTCACAACAAAATCCATGCTCTGCAGATTCCCAAACTCTGTCATAGGTCCCTGAATTTGAATATAATGGAGTCATGGTTGAGAAACTACATTTTGAACAATTACTCAGAGGTGTTTCAGTGTGGTATAAAATATGGGGACTACTGATAAATACATGGTCCTGAGAACAAAACACTTCCTTGATTTTATTTCAATAAATGGTATGCATTGATTAATTTAAGCAGCAGTTTTAACATTTGTTTAATATGTCAAACTACATGAATATTGATCTGCTTCAAATTATTGTCACTCTCTGATACAAAGTAAGCTTGGTGATGTGGGCAGAAACAAGAAGTTCTTTCATTTCTTCTTTCTGTCTGCCCTGGGCTTCAGTTCACTGGGCATTTCTAGTATATGGAAAGCAGAAAAATTGCCCCTCTCTTGGTTGGTATCAGCTTTTGAGATGGCTAAATTCCTGTCTCCTGGTCAGCACCCTTCCCCTCTTGGCACCTCTTTTTCTGTGTCCATCTAGTCTCTCTGAAACAATCACTGCAGAACTTAGAGAGGAGTTGGGTGAAGTAACTGTGGGAGGGTTAGGCTACCACAGAAAGTGACAAGAGGCAGAACTCATGAACACTTGAGACCTAATAGCAGTGCCAGTGGACTGTATCTTTCATCATACTCGATACCAGTATTCCAGAGCTTCACATGCTGGACATCCAGTTAGGAATTGTGTCCATCAATCCACTGATGCAGTAAAAGAAGCTTTCTAAGAATGAGGATACTCAGTGCTGACATGTATGCAATGAAATATCTCTTCCAGTTCATTTGTATATACAATTATAAAATGGCACAGATCCAATCACCCTTATCTTAAAAGCCTCAGGGCAAATGATTCTTGGAATCCAATTTTTTCAGAGGTTAGAAAGTCAAGATAATTTGCAGCATCCAAAACAAACATTTTATTATTTCTGCAGAAAACTCTATGGATATTTCATATACTAGAACAAATCAAGTGTATAATTAGCCTCTGAGAAAGTGGAAAAAAAGAAGCATCTCACATCCAGAAGCTGTGTGGCATTCATAGCTAGACCACACTGTTTTCCTATTATCCTACCTAAGCAACTTCACAGAACACCAACCTCAGACAAGGTTACTCTGATTCTGTGATAAAGTGGAGAAAACATGGCCACTTCTTAACTTTGTCTAAGCACAACTAAAATCATTACCAAACATTCACTTTCTGGGGTAAAATGAGTGAGTGCTACTTCTTTACCAATTGTGTTTTGGTAAAGCTTCATTCTCACTGTAGCCTGCCCTTCCTATAGATAAAATTTATTGAGATACCCAATCAAAGAATTGCCCCTGTCTTCTGATAGCATCCAATCTAGAGCTCACCCCACTCCCTTTAGACTCTCTTCAACATCACCCACACAAAGCCCAAGACCAGTAAGTAGTTATTTCTAATATCCTCTTACAGAGATAACCCAGTGTGCTTCATGGTGTGTGTTCTGTACTGAGTAATAAACACAATTTGCTCAACTTCAGGTGTGTTCCTAACAGTTTTCAGTGGAAGGCATTGGCACCTCATATTGTGTCAGTTCAGGTCATCTTTTGATACTAAATGAGTTCAAATAAATCAGGCTTTGTCATTAAATGAGTTATGAAAGAGATTTTTAAGTTTAAAGATATTTAGGCTTTAGAATTCCAGATAAGGCCTTGCACACACCTGATAGTATATTTGTAAACAATTTGGCAATATGTATCTAGAGCTTTAAAAACGTACACATGTGGATCCGTAATATCTTAAGGGAAAATATCAATTTTTTTTATCGGAGTATAGTTGCTTTACAATATTGTGTTAGTTTCTACTGTACAGCAAAGTGAATCATCTATATGTATACATATATCCCCTCTTTTTTGGATTTCCTTCTCATTTAGTTCACCACAGAGCACTGAGTAGAGTTCCCTGTGCTATACAGTAGGTTCTCATTAGTTATCTATTTTATACATAGTATCAATAGTGTATATATGTCAATTCCAATCTCCCAATTCATCCCACCTCCCATTTCCCCCTTGGTGTCCACATGTTTGTTCTCTACATCTGTGTCTCTATTTCTGCTTTGTAAATAAGATAGTCTATACCAATATTTTCAGTTTCCACATATATGCATTAATATACGATATTTGTTTTCCTCTTTCTGACTTACTGCACTCTGTAGGACAGTCTCTAGGTCCATCCATGTCTCTACAAATGACCCAATTTCATTCCTTTTTATGGCTGAGTAATATTCCATTGTATATATGTGCCACATCTTCTTTTTTATTTTATTTATTTATTTTTTTTGCAGTACGTGGGCCTCTCACTGTTGTGGCCTCTGCCGTTGCAGAACACAGGCTCTGGACGTGCAGGCTCAGCAGCCATGGCTCACGGGTCCAGCCACTCCGTGGCATATGGGATCTTCCCAGACCAGAGCACGAACCCGTGTCCCCTGCATCAGCAAGCAGACTCTCAACCACAGCGCCACCAGGGAAGCCCTGTACCACATCTTCTTTATCCATTCCTCTGTTGATGGACACTTAGGTTGCATCACTAATTATTACAGAAATGCAAATCAAAACTACAATGAGGTATCTCCTCACACCGGTCAGAATGGCCGACATCAAAAAATCTACAATGAATGCTGGAGAGGGTGTGGAGAAAAGGGACCCCTCATGCATTGTTGGTGGTAATGTAATTGATACAGCCACTATGGAGAACAGTATGGAGATTCCTTAAAAAACTAAAAATAGAACTACCATATGACCCAGCAATCCCACTACTGGGCATATACACAGAGAAATCCATAATTCAAAAAGACACATGCACCCCAGTGTTCATTGCAGCATGATTTACAATAGCCAGAACATGGAAAATGTCAAGTTTAAATGATTTCTTTTGGCATTTTTTATGACAGCAGAAATGTAGAAATAAAAGTGGATATTTATGGGATGGGTCTTGGCAGTAACTTTTTGGATATGACACCTAAAGTACAAGCAACAAGATCAAAAATAAATAAGTTGGACAACATTGAACTAAAAAGCTTCTGCACAGCAAAAGAAACAATCAACAAAATGAAAAGGCAACATATGGAATGAAAGAATATGTTTGTAAATCCTATACCTGAAAAGGCAATATCTAAAATAGATAAAGAATTCATATGACTAAATAGCAAAAAAATCCAATTTCAAAAAAGGCAAAGGACCTAAATAGACATTTTCCCAAAGAAGGTATTCAAATGGCCAATAGGTACATGAAAAGGTGATCAATATCATTAATCATTAGGGAAATGCAAATGAAAACCACAAGGAGATTTCATTCCACACATGTTGGAAAGGCTATCATCAAAAGACAAGAGATAACGAGTGTTGTGAGGATGTGGAGAAAAGGGAACCCTTGTTCACTGTTGGTGGGAATGTAAAATTTGTATAGCCACTATGGAAAGCAGGATGAAGTTTCCTCAAAAAATTAAAAATAGAACTGCCATATGATCCAAATATTTCACTTCTGAGTATTTATCCAAAGGAAATAACAACACTAACTTGAAAATATATATGCACTCCCAAGTTCATTGAAACATTATTTACAATAGCCAAGACATAGAAACAATCTGTGTGTCCATTGACAGATGGATAGACAAAGATAATATACATTTATATGTAATGGAATACTATTTAGTCATGAAAAAGAAGGATATCCTACCATTTGCAAACAACATGAATGGACCTTGAGGGCTTTATGCTAATTGAAATGTCAGACACAGAAAGACAAATACTGTATGATATCAATTATATGTGGAATTTAAAAGCAAAGCAAACTCATAGAAAAAGAGATCAGATTTGTAATTGCTAAAAGCAGGGGTAAGGAATGGGGGAATTGGGTAAAGGTGGTAAAAAGGTACAAAATTTCAGTTGTAAAATAAAGAAATATTGTGATGTAATGTACCACATAGTGACTTTTTTTTTAGCTATATGAGGTGATGGATGTTAACTAAACAATGTGGTAATCATTTCTCAATATATACACATGCCAAGTTATTATGTTCTATACCTTAAATTATACAGTGTTGTATGTGAATTGTATCTCAGTAAAACTGAAAGAAAAATATTTCTTAAAAGTAGATATCCGGGCTTTCCTGTTGGCGCAGTGGTTGAGAGTCCGTCTGCCGATGCAGGGGACACGGGTTCGTGCCCGGTCCGGGAAGATCCCACATGCCGCGGAGCAGCTAGGCCCGTGAGCCATGGCCGCTGAGCCTGCGCGTCCGGAGCCTGTGCTCCGCAACGGGAGAGGCCACAACAGTGAGAGGCCCGCGTACCACACACACACACACAAAAAGTAGATAAACAAAAATATAATTATGTATTCATGAAAAATATTATTATGCAGCCACAAAAATGATGTTTAAAAGAGTTCTGTTGAACTCTTATGATATAATGTGAGTCAAAGTAAAAGACAAAGTTGGATACACAACATGATCTCATGGAAATTTACCAAATGAAGACAATGGTCAATTTTGATTGATTTGTATATTTTCTTTACTCCTTCAAAATTCTCTTCTAGACTTTTACATTTTTTCTGAGATCACTATGAGCATGAATTAGTCTTTTGGAGAGACAAACATTGCTCATGTATATCTGATAACCATTATGTGGGTTGCAATCTCTGTGGAGGCCAAATGAGTAATAGAATTTAATCATTCCTAGGAGGCTTATAGAATAAGAAATATGCTGAGGAATGTATAAGTGAAACAATTAGATATAAAATAGCCATTTAGCACTGGAGGCATATATGCAGTAAACTAGTGATTGTTAAATCTCAAGCAAGCAGGAAGGGGCAGTTTGAGGCAAATATATATATATATATATATATATTTGTTTATTTATATATATATTTATATATATATAAATATATATATATTTAACAATGTGCATAGCTTGCTTACCATGGAGAGAGGTGATGTGGGTCTTGGATATAAAATTAAATTTGACCTTGCTTGCATTATGCCAGTTTGCTAAGTCAATCAATACAATAGATGGTATAATTTTCCATTCTTGCTTTTTCTCTTGCTTGTGAGCAAATGACTTTGACATGAGAAAAATAATTTTTCAAAAGCTAAACTGTATTTACAAGGGTTAAATAATTCAACTTGTCAACAGCCTTTCTTCCAAAATATATCTGAAGTAGAGAAATCCTTAGGCGATTTACACTTTGGGGTAAGCAACTTTCTTTGGCATTTTGTTCTCTGTAGTAATTCCATTAAAAGAGCACAATTTATTGCACATCTGTCTTTGCAGATTTTATCAATGCTGAAACCTTTTAAACTGAGAATGGGATTAAGTAAACCCCATTTACCAATGTAGTAAAATATAATAGACATCCAGCCCATTAAGTGGCCAACTAAATCAATATATCCATTTGGCAGCAATTTCCAGAAGATAAGATGAGAACCTCCTGTTCTGTTTGATAGCTGAGTAAACTTAAGGGGAAGAATTTACAGTAGTTTCCGTGTGTACTTTGAAGGAATGTTCATTATTCTCAAATTACCTTCTCATGTCAGCAGATTTGTGGTTAGTAAACAGGGAGGCCATTCATACTCCTTCTCCTGCATGGTTATAGAGTCTGCAGTGAGGCGACTGAGGCGGAGGGCAGACAGGTATTTGAAACTAACAAAGAAAAGATTTCAGCTCTGATTAAAAGATATTTATAAATTTTGATTGTGTGAAACATATTGTTCAAATCACCCCAAATAATATGGCTGTCTATATGAGGGAAAAGAGGGGAGAACTGAAGGACCCATGAAGGTAAAAAATGTAATAATAAAAATAACTTGCAATATGCTTATAATGTGTCAGGTGCTAAGTGTCTTATATATTTATTAACTTAATAGAGATCAATCAAAGAAGGAAAACTAACTTGATTTGTGCTTACAATGTGCCAGAAATGATTCTTGGAACATTTACATACATTATTATTTGTTTAACCTTTACAAAACTAAATGTTTGAAGTAGATATTATTACGGATATGGAAACAGAGAATCAGAGTGAACTGCCCCAAAATCACAATTAAAAGTATTGAGAATAGTATTTTAATGTAGGCTTTTGCTTCCTTGACCCATTGTTCTGTAAAATGAAATACCAGAAATAGGAGACGTGTAAAGTGTATGTACAGTATATATATATACACAGACACACACACATACATACATATATATTCATATAGGCTAAAAGCCGAATATTATAAATAGTAGTTAACTCTTTTGATGACAGTTCAGGAGACAGAAATTAGTGACTAAATTCAAGCACTGAAATCAGACACAGAAGAAGCAGGTTATGGTCAGTAGCTCAGAAAATGCTCAGGGTCAAAAATAGGAGTTGAAGCATTATTACATTTAGAACACAAATTCTGTGAATCCCTATAGCTACCTTTAAACAAGAGTTAAGTTATGATCTTAAATGAGGCAGTGTGCCTGAAAACTCCTAACTTTGTGCTGGACACACTTTAGCTTCAATAAATGCCCATTGAACCTGCAGACTCAGGGGTTGTGTGCATAAAAGTTAAATCACACAGACGTGATTTCCAGTCCCAAGTCTGCCCCATTTTTCAGCTGTAGGACTTTTGACAACATTCTTGGATGATTTTACTTCTTTAAGATTGTTTCTTTATTTGTAAAGTAGAGATAAAGAGATAATAGAATATAACCCATAGTTTTTACATGATAATGTTACACAATGCTTTTAAAACACTTAACTCACTGCCTTGCACTTAATGCCCAATGAAAATTCTTATTCCCGATATATATTAACTCTATACACACATAAACGTATACATATGCACACACATGCACTCTTTATATGCATATAGATATTATGGGCATATTATTCAGAATGAATTTAAATTGTACATATGTACATCCACATATACATATGTATCTATATTGTATGTATATATCTTATATATATATACGTGTATTGGATAATATACATATATGTATATACATATTATCCAATATATGTATAATATACATATATATTTTATATTATTGACTTAATCTATGTAAAATATTGTATCTGAATTTTTGACCAAATAATATAAACATGTTCCATTTTAATATTTTAATAACATTTCTTCACAAAATAATTTTTTTCTATAAAAATGACTATACACAAAGAATAATGACTATACAACACTCAACTCTGTGAGTGGCTCAACATTTACTCAGTCACCTCCTTTGGGCATTTAGAAAATTTCATATTTCCCCCAATATATATAATGTTGTAATGAACATTTTCTGTATGAGTTTTTTTAAGCTTTTATTTATCTATTTTGGATTATTTTCTTAGAATAGAATAGCACAAATTAATTGGTGAAATGTTATAAATATTTTATACTACTAATTTGTATTACAAAACAATACAATAAAAATTTATATACGTATATTTTGGAGAACATATCATAAGCAACATTAACTACTTAATTTGAAATATATGAGTCGCACACTTCCTTCTTCCAAAAAAGGGATTGGACATAGTTCACATTAGACAAAGGTAGAAGATTATATTAATTAAACTGTGGAAGCCAAAGGAAAGAAGTCAACATTCGCTGAGCAATGTTGATTTCACATTACATATTAGGTGCTGTGATGTTATTTAAATATCACTACAACCCTGATATAGATATGATCTCTTTTTACAGTGTAAGAAGCTGAAGCCTACAGAGCATGTGTAACCTGTCCCAAGTCATCAAATTATTAGGTAGTAGAAAATAGACTTGAACTCAAATCTGAATCTCTACTTCTCCACACTAGAAACAGAATTGTCCTAAATGAGCTTAAAATTGAAGGGGGACATCTTTTCCACATCTTTGCCATGGGCTCTCTCTCAATCAATCTCCCTTTCCTCCTAGAAATTGTTTAGCATTCAAGAGCATGGAAGGAGGGGTAGGATGAACATGAGTTTTGTGTTGCCTCATCTAGGGTTCCAAGGTAGAAGATCTAAATCAGAAAAAAATTCTGAGGGTCCAGTCTGAAGTTCTCTGCTAACGTTTTATAATTTGGAGAATCCACCAGAAGTCAGAGGGGATGAGGGGAGGACATTAGGAGGGCAAGAAGTGTTGGAATCAGTGTTAGAAAGGATCAGTGTTAGAAAAACATGATTTCTTAGCAGGATAAGCTCTTTGTAAATATTTATCTTGGTTGTTTACTATATAAACATAAAACTTTAGCCACTGGCATGGACACTGGATGGGAAATATGCCTCTGGTTTAATGACTGTTCTGAAGTTGATAGTTTGGTGCTATTGGGCATGCAAAGCTGTAACCTTGCTGTCTCCACATGAGCCAGGTATTGAGAAAGGGAGAACTGATTTTCAGCGTAAAGAGGCTTTTCATTTAATCTTCCTGTATGCAGATGTCTTAAACATGGTCTGTTTGGAGTTAGTAATTCACTCCTGTTTCCCTGAAGTAATGGATTTAGCCTTGATCTAGGTGGATATTTATGGCCTTTTGTGAGCTGTTACTTGCAACCAACCCCAAGTTACACAGGTCTAAAAATGACCTGAAGCAGTCAAACCTGGAATAGCTTTAGTAGCTGTTACCATTTGCATCTTAACATGGTAGGGTGCCTTTTAAGTGAAGCAAGCCTGTTAAATTACTATTTCATATTTCTAAGACAGCACACAAAGGATGCACTCAATTCCTGTTTCCTAATCAGTGCATCATGGATGCTTACCATGTATTAAAACATCTTCTGAGCTTCATGACATGTGGGACTTCTTAAGTGTTGTTGGTAGCAGTATCAGTTTTCACGGTTTACCTGGTGGTGTAGATGGGAAAAGAGGAAGTTTGCCTATTTACTTATGTGCTTAAATCTAACATAATTGTTGGACCCTCTTTAATCTTCTCTGTTGGGCTACAGGTAAATTTTCAGTTTGCTTATAGTTACCCCTAATGCTTATGGACACGTTCTTCTTGAATGAGGGCCACTCTCTCAGTGCAGGCAGCAGGGAGAGGTCAGTGTGAGATATAACTAATTTTCTCTAACTACTGTGTGCCAGCTGCTTGTCTAGGGCTTGGTTTATATGTGTTTAATTAGCTATAGTCCACCTTAAAATAATATTATATAACTTCAAGTGTAATGTGAGGATCTCATGGAAGTATACTACCAATCCCTTCTTCCTTTTTTTGTGCTATCATTGTCATACATTTTTACTTTTACATGTGCCATAAATATACAATATATTGCTATTATTTTTGTTGGAGGAGCTCATCAAGAGGACATGACAACTGCTTGACCCTCCAACTGGACCAGAGCAATCAGAGGCTCCTCACTTTCACTCAGTCCTTGGAATGTACCTTCTACCCTCTGTTCCCATGGCTGAAGCTGTTTTCAAGGACACAGTCTTGAGAGGGCAATCCAAAATAGATAAATAAAAGCTTAAAAAAACTCATACAGAAAATGTTCATTACAACATTATATATATTGGGGCCAATTAGATCAAAGGTGAGATTATACTGGGTAGGACTGACCTAATCAGGTAAACTCTTATTAAGTATTAAAAAAAAAAAGCAAGATGCAGAACAACACGGTGATGTTCAACCAATTATGTAATAGAAGAAGAAAAAGAATACAGATTTTATTTGCTTGTATATACATAAAAAAGAACATGAATCAAAAATAGTAATCATTTGCTCTGGCAGTTGGAAGATAGGATTTGATCTGAAAGAGGATAGTCATAGGAGGTTACCTTTCTACTGTTAACATATTATTTCAAAACCTTTTAATACATCAAATTTATTTTAAAGTTAAAAAATAAAAGTATGAATGTCAAGATCCATCTTAAGGAATATCACAATTCAGGGAAAAAATATGTATTAACAAGAAACACAAAGGTCAAGAACATTCAAGAACATAACACACTGTAAGAGAGTGGACAGGACAAAGAGGGTTCACAGTGAAGGTACATACTTCACACATTGTGGGATGGTTGGTCTGATTTAAAACACTGGAAATGAATAGATACCTGGGATAATGAGACACTGTCAGTTTTGGAGGCAGCCAGGTGTTAGTTGGGTCAGATATAGGGTGCATTGAACCTGGTGTTGGGAACAGAGAAACAGTGGCCTTTTAGCAGTATGGCGTTGAGGGCCAACTCTGTTTTCTACCCAAATGTAGTCCAATTAGGCAAACTCCATTTTCATTCCTTAAGTCCTACTTTTCCCATAGTGCCATTTCTTTATTTGTTTCCAGGAAGCTTTCTTGAAAATCTCGTGGTGTTTCCATGGGTTTGATGTAGATGTTGCCAACATTATAGGACAACAATGCTGATAACATCAGTGAATTCCCAGTGTCTGCCCTTGAAGGAATCTCACAACTGCCTGTCTATTTAACTGGTTTCCTGACATGACTCATCTTTTATTGCTAGAATGATCCTGACAATATTTTTAGAAACAAACCCAGGCCAATATAATATATACATTATTTCATTATTTGTTTAGTGAGAAGATTTAGACCTTTAAGCAGTGAGACCATAGAGACATCTCAGAAGTGCTCTGCATTTTAAAAGCAACCTTTGTGACTTCAGTGTATGATGAAGGCTTTACCAGCATGATGATATCTGTAAATTAGGTACAAAGAATATGAATGAGAAAACCCCTTTTGTTTATTCAGTGTCTGTTTCTGGGATCTGTGTCTGTGCTGGACAGCTGTGGGGAACAAGTCTGAAGCTGATGCTGTTTGCACTTCATCTGGTACTATTAGAGGGTCCCCCTCCCCTCCCAAGGGGACATAGGGGTAGTTTCACTCTCCATCATTCATTATAATTCCCCACTATTTAAGCTGCAACTTGGGAGTCATTAAACACTTTGAGGGAACTATATTAGCCATAGCAGGCCACTAGGGAACTATGTACTGTGCAGAAGCAGTAATTTACAAAACACCCTCTGGAGAACAAAGGGAGAAAGGGAGCTTGGAAAGTGCTTCTTTTTCTGTACTGGAACTTATACACTACAGGAATTTTAACTCCACAAACTCATAATGACATAAGACTTCATAAATACAAAGGAGCCTTTCTATCGTGTAAAATAAGATAATTCAGAAATCGCTTGTTCTGTTTCCACTTAAGCTATTGTTATAATAAACACACTTTCCCATGACTCTCCTAATAGCATTCAAACAAGAATATTAGCAAGGTCATTTCCTGCTTCTGGCTAACTCTCAGGACAGATAAGCTCTACTTGCTTTCTTCCCCTATTAGAATAAGTAGCCAATAAAGCTATGTGTTGATTTTTATTAGAAATTTATTTTGAGGAGGGTAAATAACTGATTGACATGAAATAACTGGAACCTTGTTGTGGATATTTCAAGTGTATAAATAAACCTTTACTAAATTGACTGCTGTTGACCTGAGACAGGTCTTTCTTTTTACTGAGAAAAAAGTATTGTGAGACTGTTTGATTGCTTCCAGGTTTTGATGATTATAAATAAAAATGATATTAAAAAATAGAATGCAGGTATATGTGTGGACATGCAACTTCAAATACATTGGGTAAATAACTAGAAACACATTTACTGCATTAAGGGCAAATTATGTTGAACATCTTTTTATATGTTTATTTGCCCTTGGATATCTTCTTTGACAGGTGTCTGTTCAGTTCTTTGGCCCATTATTTTAATTGGGGTAGTTTTCTTATTGTTGAGTTTTAAGAGTTCTTTGTACATCTCGGATACCAGTTCTTTAACAGAAACTTTGTTTTATTTGTGTTTTGCAAATACTTTTCCTCAGGTGGCTTGTATTTTCACTCTTTGTATTTGTTTGTTTGCAGAGCAGAAGTTTTCATTTTAATGAAGTCTAATTTATTTTTTCTCTCATAGAATGTGCTTTTGGTGTTGGGTTTAAAAATATATCACCAAACGCAGATCATTTCCTGTTTTCTTCTAGAAATTTTCTAGTTTCTGCATGTTTTTATTTGTTTGTCTGCTTGCTTGTTTTGGTTTTGGTTTACATTTAGATGTATTATCCATTTTGAGTTAATTTTTGTGCAAAGTTTTAGGTCTGACTGGGTTTTTCTTGCCTTTTAGCAAGCGCTGTAATTTTTTTTGTTGTTGATAGACATTATGTATCAGGTAATAGTGCCTGATGTAAATAGTCTTTAATTTGAAGTTTTATGTTAGTCTGACTAGGAGTTGGGCTGTGTTTTATTTGCTGTAACTGTAGGTGCCATACACTTCAAATTCCTCTATTTATGTTTATCTCTCCTCTTGTCTTTGGATTTGTCTAAGAACTTCTTAAACAGAGTCTGCAACTTGCAGCCTTTTAGCTGCAATCCATTCTTATTATATTGGATCCCTGTTGATATGTTGATTAGTTATAGGGGAGAAAAGGGTTTCTACAATCTTATGATTAAATCTCGGTGATTTGGTGAGCCTGTGTTCATGGCCTGTGGCCTTCACAAGGGTTTCTTAGCTTCTGGCCCTCTTAGGTGAAACAGGAAGTCTAGATAGGATTGGTCAAGGATCAATGCATTTCTCCCTAGTGGATTAAGGTTCTGTTAAAGTCATCCTCTCTGGGGAGTAGGTCTTTGCTACCGAAAATGCTCTGGGAACATTTCAAAATTATTATTTACATCCTCCCATTTCCAGAGACATGAGGGGACTTTTCTTGACTCTTCACCATGAGTACCTGGTAGTGTACCTGAAGAAAAGCCTGTTAAAATATGGGGGTCCCACCTAAAACTGCAGGCTTCCAGGAGTTTTTCTCTTTCACACTCAGCCTACAGCATTTTATCAAAATTACCATTAAATATTTCTACCAGTTAATGCCTTCAGTGGTTTCTACTTTGGGTTACTTTATCTCTGCTGTGTTCTCTATATTTGCCTGTTCTTGTAGATCTGAGGGTGTCAATGTGTCCTATGATTTCCATTCTCTGATTAGTCCAAGAAAAGTCATTGATTCTTTCAGTTTGCTCAGCTTTCTGTATGTTTTTTTTTTTTTTTGTAAAGTTGTGAGCAGCAACCACTTCCAAGCTCTTTACATGTTGGGGATGAAACTGAGACAGGTTCTTATCTTGAGTATAATGAAAGAAAATACCTTCTTTAAATGTTTAGCCCCTTCTAATTACCATATTTTTATTTTTACTTTTCAATATTTCCTTTGTCCTAGTATTGAACATTATGAAGATGATTAATATGCACATATTTTGATAAATGAAATACAGGCCCTCCTTAGAAAAAGCAACATGGCCCTGTGGGTCTGCGAGGACTTTTGCTCAGAGGAATTAAGTGTAAAAATATATAAAAATTAAGTCAGCATGCAAACCCTCATGCACCTACAGGGTTAAGCAGGTAGCACTAATGTGTAACTCACTCTGGTTGTAATGAAACTGAGGATTAGATTCATCAGACTTGCTTGTCTAATAATCAGTAAATTGTAACCTGCCTTCACTTATCAAGCTCACTTTAATTTTTCTTGCAAATTGCATACACTCTGAGCTTCATGTAGCTTAGACAATATATCACAAGACTCCTTTAACCGTCCCCTACAGATAACACCTCTGATGTATGGGTCAGTGTGGTATAGTATAGTAACAATTATCTAAGTTGTTTTTCAGGAACTTGGAACTAGTTCTTGTCCAGCTCAAACTGGTGGAGACCACAGACCACTGAACTGGGCCTACCTGAGTGTCTGATGAATGGACTTTTGAAGTCACAGCACCAAAAACCCCACCCTTGGATTGTGCTAATGACAATATTTTCTGGACATGCATCCTGTGAAGCTTCACTAAGCTCAGTGTGCCTGCAAAGCAATGATTACCTCATCTTTTCTTGCTTCCAATAAATTTCTCCTGCACTGCTGACCACCCTATACATTTTACCTAGGAATATCTCAAGCCCCCCACATCTGGGGAGTCTCATTTGAGAATTGTTCTCCTGTTTCCTCACACGACTGTCTCGTGAATAAACTCTTTCTTGGCTACAGACGTCAGAGTCTCAGCATGTGGCTTGCTTGGGAGTTACGCAAATGAACCTGGTTGGGTCACAGTTACAGGAGTATGGAATGGGTGGCCAGACTAATAGACACACCTGTCATATTATGGCATTTAAATTAAAAAGTAGGGCAAGGAAAAAGTGCATCTGTGAGCTCTATGCAGGATAATGACCACTAATATTTCATTTGTTATGCATGTGACTGATTTACTCATTGGGTTTCTACTATGTAGGCTCAACAAATGAAATATTTTAGATGAGGAAATAGGAAATTTTATCTATGGTAAGGGAATTATTATGCTTTCAGGATGGAAAGTGGATGCTTCTGCTATCCTATATGCACAGGAGTTTGCTGCTGAACTGAATTTCTCATTCATGTAGGCAAGAAGATTAAACAGAATGTCATACTAAAGTATCTGCTTGGTGGCCAGACCTACTTTAAGAATTACTATTGTAAACTCATTGTCACATTCTTCAGTATCTCCTGGAGGCCTCTCTGTACAGGTTCTAGGAGCAAGAACAGAATTTTAGAAAGCAACTGTACAATATAATAATTAGAATTAAATTATTCATCATATTTGACCTGTTAATTCTACTTTTAAATTTACACTTAAGAGCTAATATAAAATACAAACCCATATTTATGCAAAGATGTTCCTTGTTTATAAAACAAATAAAGGATATGCACAAACAAAAACAATTTTTAAAGTAGATAAAACATGAAATAGTAAAATTGCTACATGTAATTTGAAGTAGATGTTAAAATTATTATGTGTACGAAGAAACAATAACAGGAAAATATATAAGTACTATATTAAAAAATGAAAATCTGTGGCAATCTAAAACAGCATGCATAAAAAAGGAAAACCAGGGTTTCCCTGGTGGCGCAGTGGTTGAGAATCTGCCTGCCAATGCAGGGGACACGGGTTCAAGCCCTGCTCTGGGAAGATCCCACATGCCGCGGAGCAACTAGGCCCGTGAGCCACAACTACTGAGCCTGCACGTCTGGAGCTTGTGCTTGCAACAAAAGAGGCCACGACAGTGAGAGGCCCGCACACCGTGATGAAGAGTGGTCCCCGCTCACCGCAACTAGAGAAAGCCCTCGCACAGAAATGAAGACCCAACATAGCCAGAAAGAAAGAAAGAAAGAAGAAAGAAAGAAAGAAAGAAAGAAAGAAAGAAAGAAAGAAAGAAAGAAAGAAAGAAAGAAAGAAAGAAAGATAGAAAGAAAGAAAGAAAGAAAGAAAGAAAGAAAGAAAGAAAGAAAGAAAGAAAGAAAAGCTTTCATTTAAAAAAAACAAAAAGGGAAAACCATACCAAAGTTTAAAGACCATTACTTCTTGGTTCAGTGTCATCTTTTTATTCTCTTGTCCATATTTTTTATCATAAAGGGTATTCCAACTTTGCTTCAACCATGCCCACTGTCTAATCAGCTTGGGTTGCCATAACAAAATGCCACAGACTGAGAGGCTTAAACAACAGGAATTTATTTCTTACAGTTCTGGAGATTGGAAGTCCAAGATCAAGATGCCAGCAGGGTTGGTGTCTGGTGACAGCTCATTCTTTGGACTGTGTCCTCACCTAGCTTTTCCTCTATGAGTGCTAGTGGAGAAAGAGTGAGAGAGAGAGAAAATATGAGCCAGTGAGGAAGCTCTCTGTTGTCTCTTATAAGGGCACTAATCCCCTCTTGAGGGCCCTGTAGAAGAGGCAAAATTTACCCTTTCTCATGTTAGGGTTTCTGCTGGGGCTCTAACAAAATGACAGATTAACATGAGAAAAACAGTCTATTATCAAGCACAGTGCACATCACCTAAACAAAAAATGACTCAAAATAACAGTTTGAATCCCACCTTATATAGCATCTCCAAAATAAATTAATAAATTTATTAATTGATAGATCAATGACAGGAAAAAGAAAGCAGTTTTAGCCTTCCAAGCGTGGCAAACTGTGGAAAGGTGTATATGTGGCAGGAAACTAATAAAGTTAAGGTTTGTTTACAGATTCCTATGGTGCCATCTCTGGGCTGATAAGGCTCAATCTCCAATAAAATAATTTATATCTTTTCTTTAGGCAGAAAAGGGGAAGCTTTTTTTTCTGCATTAGCTCTTTCTTAATTACCTTCAGCATAAAATATTTTTACATCAAAGAGGAATATTTTTGGTTGAGATATTCTGGTTTCCTTCAGCACTATACTCATGATCTCATCTAAACCTAATTACATCCCAAAGCTACCATTACTAAATACCATCACATTGAGGATGAGAGTTTCAACATATGGATTTGGGGGTACATGTTTCAATGCATAGCATCCACTTTAGGCATGTGTTTTCTTATTTTTGACTAATATTTTTGCATGTAAAATGCTGTCTTGATATTTCTTTAATTTGCATTTATTCAATTGCTTATGTTTTTGTATAATTTCCCATATGTTGTTTGCTTGAGTTGTGAGTTTATATCCTTTCCACATTTAACTATAGGGATTTCATTTTTTTTCTCTGTATTTGAATGAGCTCTTTATAGTTTCTAGATATGTACTATTTAATTTTTTATTGGGTCCAAGTTTTCCTTTAAACTATTGTTTTTCTTTTTATTTCTTTGTTTTTTCTATTTTGTTATTTCAGATAACATTAGGGACATTTCTGTGTTATAGTTGAATCCTACACACACTTTGAGACTTAAGATTGACTCCATTTTCATCATGAGTTCTTCCCCTTCATTAGGACTCTGTGAAGCCCACACATATCTACAATCCTTCTTGCCATTTTCCTCTCAGTAAATTTGTCTTTATTTATAATCACTTGGAAAATATTTATTGAGCTTTTATTATGAACCAGGAATATTTTGCAGGCATGGAGAGCCAATCATGAATAAACAAATTTCCTATCTTCAAAGACCTTATATTGTAGAGTGATAGAAAGACACAAAAAAATAAGCCAATAAATAATATAATATCATACAGTAGTAAGTGCTAGTAAGAGAAGTGAAAGCAGAGTATGGATGTAAACTATGGTAATAGGAAGTTTTCTTTGTTTTGGTTTGTTTTTGTTTTTTTTCTTCTTCAGTTGGTAAATTCTACCAAACATTTAATAAAGAATTAATAACAAATCTTCACAAACTTTTCCAAAGAATGGAAGCAGGAACACCTCCCAATCACTCCATGAGACAGCATTACCCTAATTCCAAAATCAAAGACATCACGAGAAAAGAAAATGACATCTCACCATCTCTCAGGAACACAGACACATCCATCCCCTGCCTCAAAAGAAAGAAAGAAAGAAAGAAAGCTAGGAAACTGAACCCAGCAACATATACAAAAGCTGTTATACACCATAATTAATTTGAATCATCTCACAAATACATCGTTGGCTTAGCATCCAAAACTCAATCAATCCTGCAGATGGGAAAAGAACAAGTAGAATCATCTTTTGTTACAGTTGATATGATTTTGTATGTAAAAACTTGTTAGGAATTCTAATAGGAAGTTTTAAGTCTTCATTTCAGAGATCTTGAATAGTTGGGGAGGAGGAGGCATGATAAACTCACAATTTGTAGAAATGTTACTATTAAGGTGACTGTTATTAACAAGATTGTTCTGTCCAAGCATTTTTTTAAAAATTTTGTATAGTTGTCAAAAGTGTGCTGAAATTGGATGTAGTATATGAAATACAACAGGAATAATTATCTGGTTTTGCCTGTGCTTTTAACAAAATGCTCTTTTCCTCAAGTTATTTCTTTGTTAACCCAAGCCATTGTGGCTTCAGAAATTCTGTAATAGTTTAAGGTGTCCAATGTGCCTTTTAAATATTGGACAGGCATATCCCCTTTTTAAAAATGACAGGGAGGGCTTCCGTGGTGGCACAGTGGTTGAGTCTGCCTGCCGATGCTGGGGACACGGGTTCGTGCCCCGGTCAGGGAAGATCCCACATGCCGTGGAGTGGCTAGGCCCATGAGCCATGGCCGCTGAGCCTGCGCGTCTGGAGCCTGTGCTCCACAATGGGAGGTCCACAACAGTGAGAGGCTCGTGTACTGTGAAAAAAAAAAAAAATGACAGGGAGAGGGAAGTGTTCATTAGGAGATCCTCTGAAGAGATCATGTTGCCAGAAAGATACATTCAAAGAACTTCCAAACAGACCACAACTAAACACAAAACACAGTGGAAGGAAAGGAAAATTAAAATCACTATATCATAATTCTTGTTGGTCAGCTCTGCAACAAGAAATTAGAATTTGTGTTGCATATTTAAAAATTACTAAGAATAGATCTTATAGTTTTCATCACAAGAAAAAAAATATATATGTATAAACTATGTATGGTGGCAGAGGTTAACTTACTGTGGTGATTATTTTGCAATTTCTATAAATTTTGAATCATTATGTTGTACACCTAAAAGTAAAATAATTTTACATGTCAATTATTTGTCAACTACAGCAATAAAAAGAAGTAGGCGTGTGTCTGAGCATAAACAATTTAAAGATAGCTTGCTTTTCTCTACTTCCTCTACACTGTGTCACAATCACAGTGTTCCTACATTTCCATTTTACTAGCCTAATTCTGCTTGTGAAACAAGGTAGGTAAAGCAGAGATGGTAACCTATATGATATGACATGATGTCAATGACCTAAGCAAGTTAACCTGGACCAAAAAAAGATATATATAGATATACATGGATATGGATATGGATAGATATATAAAAAAGTGGATTATTTTCTCACATCTAAAATATTGTCTGAAATTAATTTAACGTGAGATAAAGCATTTTGCATTCCCCAGGCCACTGAAGAGTGAAGTCCAAGCTAGAACATTTACATAGATTATGATGTTAATGGTTCCTTCTAGACACGTTCAAATTAGGAGAAAAGTAAAAATGCAAATAATTTGATGCAAGAAATAACTAAAAATAATATATAGGTGGCCTGTGGGCTAAATTAATCCCCTCTTTGGTCTTGGTTGGTTCTTACAGCGCTTACTAGTATTATTATTTTAATTTTAATGTTTTATTGCCAGGACCTGTGCTCTTCAGTTAGTTGTAGATACTACCTGTCCATTCTTAAGTTTTCCCTTTCTACCTTGCTTTGTAAAGTATTTGAATTTAAGTGTGTAGAGGAGGGAAAACAATCTTTCTACCTTTCTAAGTAGGGTCTGAGGCTCTTGTAACAAAACAGATTAGCAAGAGAAAACTAAACAGAAGTTGATTGACATGTATATTTCATATATACAAGGGAGCCCTCCCAAGGAAAATGAAGACAAAAGGAAGCAGTTAGAGTTGACCAGCTTTTATACTAGGTTGGAAAAAGAGTAGTGAAACACTGACAGCAAAAAAGGGGCTTGGGCAGGGCAGTTTAATGGTGAAAAAGAAATAGGAAGGTAAAGGTTAGTTTAACAATTATTTTTTTGCAAATTTCTCTGGTGCCATCCCTGGGCTGATAAGAGTCTAAAGTCCCTTTCAATAAGGAGAGTTTATATCCATTCTCTAGGCAGAGAGAGGTAAAGGAAGAGAGAGCTCCTCTTGTATTTGCTGCTTCTTGATTGTCTTCAGCTCAAAATAATTTTTATATCAAAACATATTTGGGGTAAAATAAATATTCTGGTTTCTTTCAAGAGCCCTGATACAAATTTGTTCATTCACCAGTGAGCAGACATTTCTCAACTGCCTCCAAAAACACTATGCTTAGTTGGCAAAGTGAGGGATAGAAAGAGAACTCAGATGTGACCTCTGCCTTTAATGAGCTCAGACTTCTCCAGGTGTGTTTCAGAGAAAGAGGCTGCTTCCTCACTCCTGAGGCTTTTTGCATGCTAAGAGAGTTCCTATAAATGAACTGTTTGTCTCTCTCCACCTTTTTACATATTCTACCCTAAGAAAGGTAGAGTGACTACTGTTTGGATAATTGGAACATGGAGAAAGGAAGCTCAGCTCTACTTTCTTTCCTTTGGAAACAAGGTAATCACAGTGGTTCATTATTTAAAACCAACTTGTCTCTCGCTCTGTATGGCAAATTTTAAGAGTCTCTGTTAACTAACGAAGGTGATATTCTGGTGTTCCAACTTGATGTTTTGTTTTATTTTTAAATCCCTGAAAAATTATGTTTATTTCCCTTTATACCTCCAATAAAGCATAAAAGACAAAATAAATTTAAAATTATATTTCAAAGCAAATTTGAGACATGTTGTATGAAGGAAACAGATGCAGTCATCTGAGAGTTTGGAAGAGGTTTCCATTTTCTGTTGATGACATTAGGAAAGGGGGAATTTGAACTTGGGTTTAAGTATGAGTAGAGTTCGGCAGGTGAGAGAGGATACCTCATCCAGGTAAGAGCTATAACAGGCACAGAATCAGGAAAATCTAAATAAATGCAGCATAGAGAACAAAGAATAATTTGGGTTGTTTGTAGCATATAGTAAGTCAAGGAGAACTTTGAGAAATTGAATCAGTTGCCAAAACAGTAACTGAAAAGCTACAACTTTAGGATAAAAATGTTAGCTTTATTCTTTGGGAATTTGAGAGCCATTGAAGGAGCATTTAAGAGCAGGAAAGTAGACTGACCAAAAGTTATTTCATAAAAATAATTTGGGAGTTATAATACAGATGTCAGATAACCTTCCTTATTTCTACTCTGGCCGTGGACTGATTCCTGGATCTTGATTCCACAGGCCCATCGGAGATCAAATGCCATCCAATGATTCCTGTAGATTTGTGGGAGTTTATCCCTCATTCTTTTCTTGGTCTCCATACTCCTCCAGCCACACATATTGCCTTGGTCTGTCCACATCCATAATGTGTAGCATTCACCATTATTAATTTCCATGAAAAGTGGGCTGACCATAAGCCTACACACTTCATGAGTTTAGTAATATTGATGAGAGAAATCACTTCAGCAAATGCCTGAGGCTTTCTACCTCATTCCCTACTCACTCTCCTAGTATCTCCTTCCTCCCATATGCTCGAGGGGAAACTCTGAAAGCTTTTTCCTCTATATCTCACAAAACAAATCTGTTCAGGCCCTGGAGGTTGAATTTGGTATTTCAAAGAATCAAATTTACAAAAAAGTTGAAATATATAGTACAATGGACATCCATGTATACTTCTTAATATTTTGTCTATCTATTTATCTATCTATCTATCATCTATCTATCTATCTATCATCTATTATCTACCTATCTATCCATCATCTATCTATCTATCTATTCACCTTATTTTTGTACCAAACTATTCAATAGTAAGTTGCAAGTGTAATACTTACCTTTAAATACTTAAGCCTGTATATCTAAAAATAAAGACATTGTTTTATAAAATCAAAAGTATTCATGTCTTTGTAAATTAGCATTATTTAAGAAACATCATACTGTCCACATTTTAACTTTAAATTAGCCCTCAAGTGTAATTGTGTTAGGCTGCTTTTAAGATTTTCTCTTTATCATTGATTTTCAGCATTTTGATCATAATATGATGTTGTATGGCTTTCTTCATGTTTATTTTGCTTAAGTTTATTTGACTGTATTGGGTGAGTAGATTTATATTTCTCATTAGATTGGGAACACTTTCAGCAATCATTTATTTAAATGTTTCTTAATGCTTAAGAAATAAATATGAACCTTCCTTTATATATATGGTATAGTGCTTGATGATAGGCCACAGGGCACTGAGAGACACACTGAAAAAGTGCTAAGAAAATGAAAGGGAGAAGACAAATACGCTGCTTTGATATAATTGAAAAAGAGGAGCAGATTACAAAGACTGATTCCTAAACAAGGAAAAGAGCTAACACCAGTCATTATCTGGCTCAGTACATATACAAGCAGACCAAATAGTCAAATGAATTATTGACCATCCTTTAAAATACATAGTATAATTGCTTACCCAGAATCTCAGATAGCTTTGATCTAATGCAAGGTATAGAGCTCCTTCCTTTCCTCTACCAACAATTTCCTGAGTTAAAAAACATTTTATGTGTAAAAGTATAATAATATGCCAGACAGGCTCAAAGAGTTTAGTCAATAGAAATAAGCTTGGAAAAAAAGGACAAAAATATCATGCTTGGATAGGGAGGAATGACAGACAATATATGTGTTTCTATGTAAATTCCTAAGCCAGAATGGCATTGTGCCTTGAAAATCTATTACATAAACTAATTGAATAGTTATTAAGCTTTTAAAAAGTTTATATTATAATCTTAAAAATCTAATAATTAAGCTTACTAGTAATTACAGAGAGCTATTACATATATGGGTTGTTTGAACTGAAATACCCCTTCACTCATCATGTTTTTTACGCTTATGCCACAAGAACTGATTATGGTCAATATATGTAAGGAAATTATTTAAAAGCTATGAGATGGCTAATAGAAATGGAAGGGAAGTTGTAGAATCCATGGCCACAAGCATGCCACAGACCAATCTGATAAGGACAAGGTCACAAGGTCATTTTGTTGCTAAATATGATGCTGCAGATTCACCACTGTTACCACTAGGGCTCTATGCCCATGCTCTCACCATCGCTAAAATAGATTTGTGAATGCAACTTTTGTTGTGCGGTGAGTTCTCATTTTAATTCAAGGCCACATGCCTATATCCTAGTTGCAAAATGTTCTGGGAAAATTCATATATGACCCTTTCATATTCTATAATAGGACAATTTTTGCCTCCCAACAAAACACATATGTCTGGGAAACTTTTCAATGTAAGATAAAAACAATGTTTATGTATTTCAGCCATTTAAGTATGAGTACTTTGGGCTAAGACATTATTATCAGTATTCCTTGTCTAAAATGCACAAAAAGTTATATATTATTACACTTATTGCTATTAACACTTTTGAATTATAAAATGTTTATTTCACAAAGGTTTTTTTCCAAATTATTCTCTAATCAAGCCTGTGTCCATAGCATTCTCACATACTTTTGACATATGACTTCTTAAATGACCTATACAAATCCAGAATGTTCTGACATAAGTCCTATCTATATGTTATACAAGGAATCAAGTGTCTGTTTTTCTTGAGTCAAATCTACCCCTAACAGCTAGGTGACATTAGAAAAATGCACTCTCTTTTACACTAGTTACTCTCGTTGGTAAAATGAGAATCTTAGATTCAGTTTCATTAATATCATTTCTAACTCTAATATTCTCTGAAATATTTTCACTATAAAATGAAGATAGTAATAACTCTGTTGCTAAAATTACTTTGTTTTACATGATTGATCTCATATTCTTATGCAAGCATTTTTATAATATATCAAGATTTTGGCAATTTCAATATTTCATTATGCCCTTTCTTTAAGATTACATTTAATGATTTAAATTTTAAGATCAAATTTAATGTTTTAAAGTTAAAATTATATTAAGATTGAATTTAGATAAAGTAAATTAAATTTCATGTTATGTTCCATAATCCTTTCAGGAAATGATATATAAGTTTTCTAAATTGTTAGTAGTGCTGTTATCATGAACTTCAGTAGCATCATCCAGGTAATTTAGGGGCACTTGTTGAAAATTCAATAGTGTAACTCCAAATGGATTTACATAATTATTTCTTATCCAGCTGGATTTAAAAATTAAGATAGATACGCATTTTGAACTGGAATTTTTATCTTGGTGATAAGCACTGTCATATGTTTGTGAACATGTCTAAAAATCAATAAGATTATTTCAACAAGTTTGATTAGGTTTTCTTCTTTTGGCCTTAGACTTTCATATAATGTATAGTTTTCTAAGAGCCTAGGGAATGAAATTGTCTCAGACTTGGTCATGTTTCCATTGAAGAATTTCCTAGCTGTGGATCTTCAGTTTCAGATAAGAGGATTTTATAAAATCAAATCTATCTCAGCCCATAAATATTTTTAAATGGAAACCCCCACTAAGTTAAACCAAAAACTAAAAATAACCAATTTCAGTCTAGATTGGATAAAGCAATTGCACTTTTTTCTCACTATAAAGAGAGATTTCCACATGAATATAGTCAAAACTATTTAATTCTACATTTTCTTTTAATCTTATATTACTGTCTAGCTACCTCTTTCACTCATAGGTGTTTCTCTAATCAGTTGGAATAGAAATTTGCAAGCAAGTCAGGGGAAATGTCAAAGATTCTTGTGATTCTACTAAGGTAATTATATTAAGAAATTGGACATCAAAACCAGGTTCCTGTTGATTAGGGTATCAGGGAATCAACAGGTAAGTTCTGTAATTTAAATGTTTATTTGGAGCAGGAGTGAACCAGGTAGTAAGACTAACATTAGGACCATATATTTATAATCTGTATATGCCAATAACTGTATTTAATTCCTTCATGTTATCCTTTTCAATAACTTTAAAAATTATTATCATATTAACTTCCATAATGAAATATGAGATTCACATAATCTGAGTAGCTTTTGTCCAAATCCCACACATTTTAAGTGATGTGGACGTTATTCAAAACCGTGGTTACACATAGATTTTTATGATACCATTCTATCTCTCTGATTGCCCAGTTCTTAGACCCATTTAATTCATTCCTAGTAAAAATAAATATTAGTTACATTCATCATCAGTTTTCACTATTATCACCTATACTCAGAGAGCATGGATGTCTACTCTCTATCTGCTGTGACTCTCCTTTGTAAACGGGTAGTCTCCTTATGGATGCAAGTGCGTGGGTTCCAATTTAATCACGGATGTGATGAGCCATGCCATAAGGCTGGAAAGAGAATATAATAATTTATGAACCAGGGGCTAGAGCTATCAGAAAATACTTTCAGTATAATATCCAGGCTTCGAGTGTGCAGCCACATATATCTACCATCAAGCAAAAGGGGATTTGGGAAAGGGATAGTTTGGCTTTCTCACTATCAGGAATGACTTAGCTTTTATGCTGGAAGAGTGAAGAGTTAACAATGTGAAGTATGTCATAAGTGTCCTGAATAGTAGCATTCTTTTTTCTTGCTAGTCTGGCACTGTGCATTGACCTATAAACACTTGTGATTCAAGGCACTTCTAGCATGAAAATGTCAGAAAAGGAAATTGCTCAGATAAACCAAAGGTGGAATAAAAAAATATATATATACATATTGCTTGGCCCACATTCATATGTTTATTTTATCAATGAATAAAACTATTTATCAGCCTTCTAATATATTCTAGGTCCCATTATAGCCTAGGGAATCAAGAAGATAAATATGATACCATACCTACCCACCTTTAAAACACTTAATATTTATTGTGTGAAACAGTCACATTAAGCAAATAAACATAATAAATTACAGTCTGGAAGGTTTAATATAGGGTGTTTTAAAAGTCTTAAAGCAGTTTTAAGGATTAATAACTTCAGAAAGTAAATAATACAAACTTATAAAAACTTTTCTGAAAGTGTCATTATTTCAAGTTCTTATGGATTCATTTAGTTTTGTGCATTTTGTGTAATCAGTTGGTAACTTTATTATCTTTTTTAGTCCATCTGACTAAAAATAGCAAAAGCTGACTAAAAACTTAAAATTAAAACTTTATGAGTATATACAAAATTGAAATGGTAAACCCTCCAATTGATAATTACTTTGCAAGTTAATAATACTTAAAACTGCATGAAACCTTTTGAGACAGACTATATTAAAGAAATGCACAAAGCATTTTAGAAACACAGAAGGGCAGGCTATCTGGATGTTATGAGTATTAGAAGAAAGAAGAAATTTGCAAAATAAATTATAGAGAGGACATTATGTATAGAGGAGATGGCATAAGTAAAGACAGAAAAATAAAGACGATTTGAGTGTGACACACAGCCACAATCTTCTCACTTCCACGGTGCTGACCCCTACTTCCTTCTACCCACTGCCTTTCATTCAGTGAAGACTTTTCCATTTAGTCCACATTTGCTGTCCACCACAGACTTGGCCATCATCCTTATTGCCTTCAACATTTATATGGATAATGTAACCAAAAAGGAAGATTCTTATTGAATTTTTCTCTAATTATCCTTTATTATTTTCTACATCTATCAACATTTTGGATATTTTCATCACCAGAAAATTTACCTTTCGTGAGATATTAGTCTCTGACCACCATTTCTTTTCCTCCCTGATTGTTTGCTCAAAAAGACTCAGAGACTTTTTTTTTTCTATGACCTCAATGAGGCATCTAATCAACTGAATCTTCCAATGTCTCTGTCCACAACATCTGTTCACTATACAGAGAAACATGATGGTAAAGGAAAGACCAGCCAAATCAGAAGGGCACTATCTGATGTGATTTACAAAGTGGTGTACAAAGGACCCAGCTATGTCTGTTCACAGGCAGAGAAAAATTACAGCTCTCAGTACACGTTTCTACTTTCCTTTCAAATTAAACCCCTTTAACTCTTGGTTTCTAAAAATAGGCCATTCATAACGTCAAAAGTATTAAATTAATTAACATAATAGGGGCTTTACCTTTCTCTCACTGTTTGCATCTGATGAAAAGCAACAACTAAAACAGATTTTGCATCCCTCTGATGCAGAACAAATAAAATCTCATGGTAGTTTTAGAAGTACAGTTAGTGATATTCAGGGCTATCAGAGTGCAAGGCAAGTTTTCAGCATCAGTCTCTAGGAGAGCCAACATTTCCCAACTCATTGGTTTTACTGATGGGTATAGTATTTGGGCTTTATTTTCTAATCTAGGTGATTTCTTGTTTATATCTGAGAAGCCAGGAGGTACTATTTTTATCAGTTTATAATCTTCTGTCCCACTACTATGATAAAATATTTACATTTCATCAAATTTGTCTAGAATATTCCTTGCCCTTTATGCTTGATATTTTGTGTGTGCATGGTTATGCCCAGCTATAGATATTGAAATGTTTTGGACCTTCTAACCAAACAAGATTTTCTGGGGTTTTTTCCCCCCAAGTTTTTCCACTATGTATTCTAGATACATTCAAAATATTAAGTGTATTAAAAACATTGGCTAACATTACACTACTGTTTCCAATTTTCTAAATTTAGGTATCTTACATTTTCATTTAAGAGAGGGACAACACTGCAGGCTTCAATTATTGCGAGCTGTGTTGTACATCTATAATGTGGGAAACTCTTAAAATTAGGACATACTATTCCATACTGTATGTTTCCCAATGCTTCATATTCACCTTAATTTTTTTTCTATGCCCTACATATAAGACTTGCTTAAAATGGAGTTTTTCTGTGTATTTTGGTAACAAAAATATTAAATGATGAGTTTTATAAGAACCTAAATATGGAATTTTATATGGTTCTGATTGGGGTCAAAACATAACCAGAAGAGTGGGCATCAAGCAAGGCATAACCCATAGTGGTAATTTAGGTCAGAACACAAAATTGACTCTTCTGTTAATTAATTTAATTGTTTTAAAACTAAAAGAGAGTAAGCAAAGTTAAAACAGGATTCAAGGAAAAAAACAAAGCACAGGGAGTGAAACCTCAAAGCCTAGTCAAATATTACTTGACTCAGCCAAATAAAAGCCTCATCAATATTTTCAGATGCTGGTAACCCCTTAAGACCATAATTCTCAATCTCTGACATCTCTGTGCAGTGAGTTTATTGTTTTGGGCATGATAGCCTTTTAGAGCAGTTAGCACTGAGACATCATTTGCATGACCTTCAAGAAATAATCTTATAAAAATGCTTCCCTCGAGATGAAAAAAATATATTATATTGGTAAGATAAATAACCCTACCTTATTTCTGCTGTAAACTTAATCAATTTTCCCATTAGATATGAAAATGTTTTGAATTAGTCATAGTGCCATTAAAATCATGTTACCTTTTACTTCTTTCCATGGATGTGATCAGTCAGTACCATTTAGTCACATACCTCATTCTCACACTGAGGAATTCTGATGAGACAGGATAGGTAGTGAAGGTCAGTGCTGAATTCTAAACTTGCTAGATGCTAGCTGTCATGTATTTGCTGTCAGAATGTATGTCAGTACATACATTTTAATTATTCATCTGTTTTGATGAAATGGCAGAGAAAGGTGAATATTTTCTTTCTTTATTGTTATCTCCAAATACTTTAGAGTGATTATTTATACATATTGGTAATATTTCAACAAAGTAACTATTTTAATAAAAGCTTCAGAAGTTTTACATTAGAAATAAATCTGGAATCCCACTTCCAGTAATGACAGAGTATCTCATTATCAGATGAACCATCTTGCCAGAAACAATTAAAAATACTAAAAAAATATTTTTAAATATCTGAAGTTAAATTCTAGAAGTGAGTCAATACTTGGAGTTTCCTGATATTATGGCTCTTTATCTGAAAACATAGAGGGGATTTCCCTGTTTTATGACTTTTCATCTAGATGTGGGTCCAAGTTGTTGTCCTAAAAGCTGGCTAAAACTAGGGAAAAAAATATTACATTTTTCCCACTTGAGGAATGAGAGTATGGTTTTCACTGTGACCACAGAAGCTGCAAAGTGTCAACCCTCTCCAGCAGTACATATGTGTGGGGCAGACTCCAGAAAACCCAGCTAAGTTTAACAATATTAAATAAGCATTTTAGTTCCTGCTTACTGGAAGGGAGAAAGAGTTTAGAGTTTTAATTCAACTCAGTTAACACCCTGCTTAAAAGGAAAAAAAAAAAATCAATACTCTATAGAGCATAACAGAATCCAGAGAGATCACAGATTCAATGTCTTATCCAAGGTTAAATGGAAAGACTGATCAATCACAGTGAGTGACTTGAGCTTTGAAAAGTAAAATAAAATACTAACAGTAAGTATAGGTTATGTCCTTCATTAGTCACAGCTTTTCAGCTTGTTACTATCACAATATTACTGAAGAGGAAACTGAGCCTTCATAAAGTTATAGGAGAAACCCTGAGCCAGGGGATTCTCTTAGAGCCAGGCTTAGTTCTGACACTCAGAAATGGAAATGAACCACTTCAAGTAAATTTACATAGGTAAGTGACTGTTGATAGAATTCCCTGAGTTTGTGCCTCTCAGATGTTATGATTTATGAAACACTTTGCCAGTGGAAAATATCTATTACCTATTTTTCTTGCCATTGGAAAAAAAAAAGAAAGAAAAGATGTCAAAAATGATGGAATGGGAAGAAGATAATCCTCAAAACATATCAATACTAAGGCTTTTTTCCCCCCTCAATGTTTGAGCTAAATAGTAAACTCAGAATAAGCATAATAATAATAACCCCAGGATAAACAATTTTATTATATAAGTCTAACAAAGGGCCACTAACACTAACTTTAGGTAACAAATATTTTCAATTTACATCCTATGTGCTTTTAAATAAATTTGAAGCCATTTTTCCCCATGTTCGGCTCCCTATAGTTTTATTTTATCCAGATTTGTAAACTAAGTCCCATCTCAGTTATGGAACTTTGGGGCCTTAAGCAGAAGATATTAAAGTGGATGTAGCCTCACATTTAAGGACAGGGCAGCAAGGCACTTCATCCAACCATAATGGGATGCTCTGTTCTTGGGCTAGTATCTTCATTCTCACTTCATTTCTGAGACAGCCTTTTTTTCTTTGCATGCCAGCTCTGATGTCTGTGTTTTACTTTGTCCTTCTTTCTGAAGGACAAAGATATTATGCCCTATATAACACCATATTCATGAGTCTCTCCTTTGTTTCTGCCAATCTCTCAGGGTGATAATCATCCTAGGATCTGTCTTTATCCACATTCTCCAGAGCTACGTTCAATGAAATTTGGGACATTCTTAGACAATTTTGGCTCTGACTATCAGGATTGAAACTTATATTGCACACTCTTTTTCAGGTGTTAATATACTTTTTGATAGCTAACCAGAGTCTTCTTTTTCTAGACCTCTATTTGGTTGACTCTCTGCAGATCCTGTCTTGACCCTATGAGCATGGTTTGTTAGACCTCGGCCTTTCCCTACATAATTTCAAGACTATTAAAAATAATTTACCAAGATGGCGGAAGAGTAAGACGCGGAGATCACCTTCCTCCCCACGGATACACCAGAAATACATCTACACGTGGAACAACTCCTACAGAACACCTACTGAATGCTGGCAGAAGACCTCAGACCTCCCAAAAGGCAAGGAACCACCCACGTACCTGGGTAGGGCAAAAGAAAAAAGAATACATAGAGACAAAAGGATAGGGACGGGACCTGCACCAGTGGGAGGGAGCTGTGAAGGAGGAACGGTTTCCACACACTAGGAAGCCCCTTCACGGGCGGAAACTGCGGGTGGCGGAGGGGGAAAGCTTCGGAGCCGCAGAGGAGAGCGCAGCCACAGGGATGCGGAGGGCAAAGCAAAGAGATTCCCGCACAGAGAATCGTTGCTGACCGGCACTCACCAGCCCGAGAGGCTTGTCTGGTCACCCGTCGGGGCGGGCAGGGCTGGGAGCTGATGCTCGGGCTTCGGTCAGAGCGCAGGGAGAGGACTGGGGTTGGCGGCGTGAACGCAGCCTGCAGGGGGTTGGTGCGCCATGGCTGGCAGGGAGGGATTGTGGGGAGGGGTCTGGACCTGCCGAAGAGGCAAGAGACATTTTCTTCCCTCTTTGTTTCCTGGTGCATGAGGAGAGGGGATTAAGAGCGCTGCTTAAGGGAACACCAGAGACAGACGCGAGGCGCGGCTAAAAGCGCGGAGCCCAGAGACAGACATGAGACGCTAGGGCTGCTGCTGCCGCCACCAAGAAGCCTGTGTGCGAGCACAGGTCACCATCCACACCCCGCTTCTGGGGAGCCTGTGCAGCCCGCCACTGCCATGCTCCCGGGATCCAGGGACAACTCCCCAGGGAGGACGCACGGCACGCCTCAGGCTGGTGCAACGTCACGCCGGCCTCTGCCCCCGCAGGCTCACCCCGCACTCCGTGCCCCTCCCTCCCCCTGGCCTGAGTGAGCCAGAGCCCCCGAATCAGCGGCTCCTTTAACCCCATCCTGTCTGAGCGAAGAACAGACGCCCTCCGGGGACCTATACGCAGGGACGGGGCCAAATCCAAAGCTGAGCCCCTGGGAGCTGTGAGAACAAAGAAGAGAAAGGGAAATCTCTCCCAGCAGCCTCAGAAGCAGTGGATTAAAGCTCCATAATCAACTTGATGTACCCTGCATCTGTGGAATACATGAATAGACAACAAATCATCAAAAATTAAGGAGCTGTGTCGATGAAAGGCTCTTGGTGCTGCAGCCAGGAGTCAGTGCTGTGCCTCTGAGGTAGGAGAGCCAACTTCAGGACACTGGTCCACAAGAGACCTCCCCGCTCCACATAATATCAAATGGCGAAAATCTCCCAGAGATCTCAGTCTCAACACCAGCACCCAGCTTCACTCAACGACCAGCAAGGTACAGTGCTGGACATCCTATGCAAAACAACTAGCAATACAGGAACACAACCCCACCCATTAGCAGAGAGGCTGCCTAAAATCATAATGAGTCCACAGACACCCCAAAACACACCACCAGACGTGGACCTGCCCACCAGAAAGACAAGATCCAGCCTCATCCACCAGAACACAGGCAGTAGTCCCCTCCACCAGGAAACCTACACAACCCACTGAACCAACCTTAGCCACTGGGGACAGACACCCAAAACAACAGAAACTATGAACCTGCAGCCTGCAAAAAGGAGACCCCAAACACAGTAAGATAAGCAAAATGAGAAGACAGAGAAACAAACAGCAGATGAAGGAGCAAGGCAAAAACCCACCTGACCTAACAAATGAAGAGGAAATAGGCAGTCTACCTGAAAAAGAATTCAGAATAATGATAGTAAAGATGATCCAAAATCTTGGAAATAGAATAGACAAAATGCAAGAAACATTTAACAAGGATGTAGAAGAACTAAAGATGAAACAATCAACGATGAACAACACAATAAATGAAAAAATACTCTAGATAGGATCAATAGCAGAATAACTGAGGCAGAAGAACGGATAAGTGACTTGGAAGATAAAATAGTGGAAATAACTACCACAAAACAAAATAAAGAAAAAAGAATGAAAAGAACTGAGGACAGTCTCAGAGACCTCTGGGACAACATTAAATGTACCAACATTCGAATTATAGGGGTTCCAGAAGAAGAAGAGAAAAAGAAAGGGACTGAGAAAATATTTGAAGAGATTATAGTTGAAAACTTCCCTAATATGGGAAAGGAAATAGTTAATCAAGTCCAGGAAGCACAGAGAGTCCCATACAGGATAAATCCAAGGAGAAATATGCCAAGACACATATTAATCAAACTGTCAAAAATTAAATACAAAGAAAATATATTAAAAGCAGCAAGGGAAAAACAACAAATAACACACAAGGGAATCCCCATAAGGTTAACAGCTCATCTTTCAGCAGAAACTCTGCAAGCCAGAAGGGACTGGCAGGACATATTTAAAGTGATGAAGGAGAAAAACCTGCAACCAAGATTACTCTACCCAGCAAGGATCTCATTCAGATTTGATGGAGAAATTAAAACCTTTACAGACAAGCAAAAGCTGAGAGAGTTCAGCACCACCAAACCAGCTCTACAACAGCTGCTAAAGGAACTTCTCTAGGCAAGAAACACAAGAGAAGGAAAAGACCTACAGTAATGAACCCAAAACAATTAAGAAAATGGGAATAGGAATATACATATCGATAATAACCTTAAATGTAAATGGACTAAATGATCCCACCAGAAGACACAGATTGGCTGAATGGATACAAAAACAAGACCCATGTATTTGCTGTCTACAAGAGACCCACTTCAGACCTAGAGACACATACAGACTGAAAGTGAGGGGATGGAAAAAGATATTTCATGCAAATGGAAACCAAAAGAAAGCTGGAGTAGCAATTCTCATATCAGACAAAATCGACTTTAAAATAAAGACTATTAGAAGAGACAAAGAAGGACACTACATAATGATCAAGGGATCTATCCACGAAGAAGATATAACAATTGTAAATATTTATGCACTCAACATAGGAGCACCTCAATACATAAGGCAAATACTGACAACCATAAAAGGGGAAATCAACAGTAACACATTCATAGTAGGGGACTTTAACACCCCACCTTCACCAATGAACAGATCATCCAAAATGAAAATAAAAAGGAAACACAAGCTTTAAATGATACATTAAACAAGATGGACTTAATTGATATTTATAGGACACTCCATCCAAAAACAACACAATACACATTTTTCTCAAGTGCTTATGGAACACTTTCCAGGATAGATCATATCTTGGGTCACAAATCAAGCCTTGGTAAATTTAAGAAAATCAAAATTGTACCAAGTATCTCTGTCGACCACAACGCCATGAGACTAGATATCAATTACAGGAAAAGATCTGTAAAAAATACAAACACATGGAGGCTAAACAATACACTGCATAATAACAAAGTGATCACTTAGAAATCAAAGAGGAAATCAAAAAATACCTAGAAACAAATGACAATGGAGACACAACGACCCAAAACCTATGGGATGCAGCAAAAGCAGTTCTAAGGGGGAAGTTTATAGCAATACAAGCCCACCTTAAGAAGCAGGAAACATCTCGAATAAACAACCTAACCTTGCACCTAAAGCAATTAGAGAAAGAAGAACAAAAACCCCCCAAAGTTAGCAGAAGGAAAGAAATCATAAAAATCAGATCAGAAATAAATGAAAAAGAAATGAAGGAAACAATAGCAAAGATCAATAAAACTAAAAGCTGGTTCTTTGAGAAGATAAAATTGATAAACCATTAGCCAGACTCATCAAGAAAAAAAGGGAGAGACTCAAATCAATAGAATTAGAAATGAAAAAGGAGAAACAATAACTGACACTGCAAAAGATCATGAGAGATTACTACAAGCAACTCTATGCCAATAAAATTGACAACTTGGAAGAAATGGACAAATTCTTAGAAATGCACAACCTGCGAAGACTGAATCAGGAAGAAATAGAAAATATGAACAGACCAATCACAAGCACTGAAATTGAAACTGTGATTAAAAATCTTCCAACAAAGAAAAGCCCAGGACCAGATGGCTTCTCAGGCGAATTCTATCAAACATTTGAGAAGAGCTAACACCTATCTTCTCAAACTCTTCCAAAATATAGCAGAGGGAGGAATACTCCCTAACTCATTATACAAGGCCACCATCACCTTGATACCAAAACCAGAAAAGGATGTCACAAAGAAAGAATACTACAGGCCAATATCACTGATGAACATAGATGCAAATATCCTCAACAAAATACTAACAAACAGAATCTGACAGTACATTAAATGGATCATACACCATGATCAAGTGGGGTTTATTCCAGGAATGCAAGGATTCTTCAATATACACAAATCAATCAATGTGATACACCATATTAACAAATTGAAGGAGAAAAACCATATGATAATCTCAATAGATGCAGAGAAAGCTTTCGACAAAATTCAACACCGATTTATGATAAAAAAAAAACCCTGCAGAAAGTAGGCATAGAGGGAAATTTTCTCAACATAATTAAGGCCATATATGACAAGCCCACAGCCAGCATCATCCTCAATGGTGAAAAACTGAAAGCATTTCCTCTAACATCAGGAACAAGAAAAGGTTGCCCACTCTCACCACTCTTATTCAACATAATTTTGGAAGTTTTAGCCACAGCAATCAGAGAAGAAAAGGAAATAAAAGGAATCCAAATCAGAAGAGAAGAAGTAAAGCTGTCACTGTTTGCAGATGACATGATACTATACATAGAGACTCCTAAAGATGCTACCAGAAAACTCTAGAGCTAATCAATGAATTTGGTAAAGTAGCAGGATACAAAGTTAATGCACAAAAATCTCTGGCATTCCTACACACTAATGATGAAATATCTGAAAGTGAAATCAAGAAAACACTCCCTTTTACCATTGCAAGAAAAAGAATAAAATATCTAGGAATAAACCCACCTAAGCAGACAAAAGACCTATATGCAGAAAATTATAAGACACTGATGAAAGAAATTAAAGATGATACAAATAGATGGAGAGATATACCATGTTCTTGGATTGCAAGAATCAACATTGTGAAAATGACTCTACTACCCAAAGCAATCTACAGATTCAATGTAATCCCTATGAAACTACCACTGGCATTTTTCACAGAACTAGAACAAAAAATTTCACAATTTGTATGGAAACACAAAAGACCCTGAAGAGCCAAAGTAATCATGAGAACGAAAAATGGAGCTGGAGGAATCAGGCTCCCTGACTTCAGACTATACTACAAAGCTACAGTAATCAAGAGAGTATGGTACTGGCACAAAAACAGAAAGATAGATCAATGGAACAGGATAGAAAACCCAGAGATAAACCCACACACATATGGTCACCTTATCTTTGATAAAGAAGGCAGGAATGTACAGTGGAAGAAAGATAGCCTTTTCAATAATTGGTGCTGGGAAAACTGGACAGGTACATGTAAAAGTATGAGATTAGATCACTCCCTAACACCATACACAAAAATAAGCCCAAAATGGATTAAAGACCTAAATGTAAGGTCAGAAACTATCAAACTCTTAGAGGAAAACATAGGCAGGACACTCTATGACATAAATCACAGCAAGATCCTTTTTGACCCACCTCCTAAAGAAATGGAAATAAAAACAAAAATAAACAAATGGGACCTAATGAAACTTCAAAGCTTTTGCACAGGAAAGGAAAGCATAAAGAAGACCAAAAGACAACCCTCAGAATGGGAGAAAATATTTGCAAATGAAGAAACTGACAGAAGATTAATCTCCAAAATTTATAAGCAGCACATGCAGCTTAATAACAAAAAAACAAACAACCCAATCCAAAAATGGGCAGAAGATCTAAATAGACATTTCTCTAAAGAAGATATACAGACTGCCAACAAACACATCAAAGAATGCTCAACATCACTAATCATTAGAGAAATGCAAATCAAAATTACAATGAGATATCATCTCACACCAGTCAGAATGACCATCATCAAAAAATCTAGAAACAATAAATGCTGGAGAGAGTGTGGAGAAAAGGGAACCCTCTTTCACTGTTGGTGGGATTGTAAATTGATACAGCCACTGTGGAGAACAGTATGGAGGTTCCTTAAAAAACTACAAATAGAACTACCATATGACCCAGCAATCCCACTACTGGGCATATACCCCAAGAAAACCAAAATTCAAAAAGAGTCATGTACCCAAATGTTCATTGCAGCTTTATTTACAATAGCCTGGAGATGGAAACAACCTAAGTGTCCATCATCGGGTGAATGGATAAAGAAGAAGTGGCACATATATACAATGGCATATTACTCAGCCATAAAAAGAAACGAAATTGAGCTATTTGTAATGATGTGATAGACCTAGAGTCTGTCATAGAGTGAAGTAAGTCAGAAAGAGAAAGACAAATACTGTATGCTAACACATATATATGGAATTTAAGAAAAAAAATGTCATGAAGAACCTAGGGGTAAGACAGGAATAAAGACACAGACCTACTGGAGAATGGACTTGAGGATATGGGGAGGGGGAAGGGTAAGCTGTGACAAAGTGAGAGAGAGGCATGGACATATATACACAACCAAACGTAAGGTAAATAGCTAGTGGGAAGCAGCCGCATAGCACAGGGTGGTCAGCTTGGTGCTTTGTGACCGCCTGGAGGGGTGGGATAGGGAGGGTGGGAGGGAGGGAGATGCAAGAGGGAACAGATATGGGAACATATGTATATATATAACTGATTCATTTTGTTGTAAAGCAGAAACTAACACACCATTGTAAAGCAATTATACCCCAATATAGATGTTAATAAAAATAAAAAATAATAATTTTCCAGAGTTGTGGTAAGATACATATCTTCATATTGAGAAAACACAAGTTGTTGAACAAGGAAATTAAAAGAATATTTTTAAACAAAACTACAAATACATGCTCAAGAACTTTTAGAATAAATACAGAATTAAGAAAATGATTAAAAATTCTCAAGTAAAAACCCTGATCACTTAGACCAAATGCAGATCATGTTTCTCACCAGCAACACTAAATTCTAAAAGGCAGTAGACTCACTGCCTTCAAAGGCCTGCATGAGACTGATTTTGAATGAAGACTTCTCCGCCAAATCAAACTCTCCATAATGTATGAGAGCAAAATAAAGATATTCTTCTACTTCTAAAATCTCTGAAATGTATTAGGAAGTGCTAAATAGTATTTTATAAAAGAAAACCAGGACAGAAAAAGATAAAATACATTAAAAAATCATATTAGAACAAGGATGCAAAGAAAGACTCCTAGAATGACAGCTACCCAAATGACCTAGAAAATCAGCTTATATTTTACCATGTAATATGCAACATAATTAAAAAAACTGGATGATGATATTACTGACATTTAAAAAAATACATTTTCTACACAAAATTCAAAAGATAGATAATTTTAATTTTTAGGTTTAAACTTTTAATCTAAAAGCCGTCCATGAAATTAATGATAAAATATAAAACAGAATTAACTGACATTTTTGAGTAGTTGATGGCCATGTAGGAAAATAGTTAACCTGAAATATAAATATTTTTTTCTTAAACTGTCATAGACTTATAGACTGAATTGCATTCTTAATATATAGATCTAACAACCCTATTTAAGTCTAAATTTTAATAGTTAGGTAATCATAATTTTGATACTATTATTATTTTTTTTTTAAAAAATAACCTACAGACAAAACAAAGAAGGATTATAGTTGCATAACCTGGTGATGTAAATATAATGTGAATTTACCCTCATATTAAATAAAGACTCAAATTCAAATAATATGCAAAAAGATTTAAGTAAAAAAAAAAAAAGATTTAAGTACAGGCATACCTTGAAGATATTATGGTTTCGAACTTCCCTGGTGGCGCAGTGGTTGGGAGTCCGTCTGCTGGTGCAGGGGACGGGGGTTCATGCCCTGGTCCGGGAGGATCCCCACATGCCGTGGAGCGGCTGGGCCTGTGGGCCATGGCCGCTGAGCCTGTGCGTCTGGAGCCTGTGCTCCACAGCGGGAGAGGCCACGGCAGTGAGAGGCCCGTGTACAGCAAAAAAAGATAATAATAAATAAAAGATATTATGGGTTGTATTCTGCAATAAAGCTAGTCACACAAATTTTTTGGCTTCCCAATACATACAAAAGTTATGTTTACACTATGCTCTACTCAAGTATGCCATAACATTATGTCTAAGAAAATAATATGCATACCTTAATTAAAAAATACTTTATTGTTAAAAAATGCTAACCATTGTCTGAGCCTTCAGCGAGTTGTAGTAGTAACATTAAAGATCACTGATCACAGATCACCATATCTAATATAATAATGATGAAAACGTTTGAAATATTGCCAGAATTACCAAAGTGTGACACAGAGACACAACATGGGCAAATGCCATTGGGGAAAATGGCACCAATAGACTTGATCAACAAAGCATTGCCACAAAGCTTTAATTTATAAAAAGAGTTATCTGCAAAGCATAATAAAACAAAGTGCAATAAAATAGGGTCTGCCAGTATATGATTTATGGCTGTAAATGTTCATAATATAAGAATTAATGATACAGCCAACACAACGGTCTGTGGTGAATCAAGATACTTTGGTGGAATCAATACAATCAAGAAATAGATATATTAGTATAATATTTGGAATATAAAAATGATTAAGGGTGTTCATTTCTTAGGTGTAGGACAGAGGGTAACTGTGAGGGCAGATATCTTTTCATTTCATTTAATATTTTTATGGATTGATTATTTAGCAAGTGCAGTTATTACATAATATGAATTAATTTTATATAAATAGATTTATATGTAAATCAATAAAATGCACATATACTTGGATTCATAAATTAAGTTTAGTTAATTAATAAATGAACAACTTTTAGAGAATCTCTTCCAAGTCCCGATTTTCTGAATTTGTAGAAGCAGAGAGAATTTGTTCTGATTGAAGAACTTCTGTGCCTCTCTGATCATAAAGGGTGTTCTCAGAATTGACCTGGATTTCTGTCTTATTTATGCCACTCACAGGTTATGTGACATTTTGCAAATTATTTACCTTGATGAAAAGTTAGCCATCAATCTGTAAAATGGACATTATAACACTGACCTCACTGAGCTACTATTGGGATTAAATAATATAGTATACATAAAAGGGTCAAGCACAATGCTAGGCACATAGCAAGCACTCAACAAACATGTTCATGTTGTTGTGGCTGAAAATATTAAGGGTAATAAAGACTACAATGAGACATATTTGCACCCATTAGGATGGCTATAATAATAATAATAAAAGTACGGACTTAAATAGATACTTGTATGCCAAAATTCATTGCAGTATTATTCACAATAGTCAAAATGTAGAAACAACCTAGGCGCCCATCGAAAGGTAAATGGATAAATAAAATGTTGTATAGCCTTATAAAGGAATATTATTCAGCCATAAAAAGAATGAAGTTCTGACACGCACTACGAGGTGGATGGGTCTTCAAAACATTATGCTAAGTAAAATAAGCCTGATACGGAAAGAATATTGCATGACTCATATATATACATAGAATAGGCAAGTTCAGAGACAGGAAGTAGTTTAGAAGTTACCAGGGGCTAGGAGTTACTGCCTAATGGTTATAGCATTTCTGTTTGAGTTGATGAAAAAGTTTCAGAAATAGAGGTGATGGTTGCACAACATTATGAAAGTAGTTAATGCCACTGAATTGTGCACTTAAAAATGGTTAAAATCACAAATTTTATGTATATTTTACCATAAGTTAAAAAAGAACAATGCAACTTATCAAAAATCATTGAATTAAATCACTTTAAATCTATGTACTGCATGGTGTGTGAATTATATCTCAATAAAGCTGTTTAAAAATATATCAGGAATCATATTCAAAATATTTAACAATGGTAACCCAGAAAGGACAATCAATCAGAATGGTATCAGTCATTTCGATGTATTGATTTACCAGCTGAATATCAGTCTGGAGTTCAGTTCTAGTCTTCTCCAGGAATGTAATCAGAAATATTGTAATTCAATCTTATTCTGCTATTCTTTCAGAGTGGCTGCATTTTTTAAAACTTTGTACTGAACTGTAATACACAGGAAAAAAAATCTTTTTTTTTTAATTTAGAGCAGAGATTTACAAACTATTGAGCTAAACGAAGGCAACAAACCTCCAGTTTCTATATGGCCCATGAGCCATGTAGAGAAACACCGACCTTTCCGAGTTCTGCTGTAGAGCTTGCTTAAAGATCAACAGAGCAGTCAGGCTGCGGGGTTATGAGGAGATACTCTGGTTGGTCTCCTGGCATAAGTTGGGCAATGTCCAAGCAGAGCTGGTAATTACAGCAGCAACAAATGAAACATGAGGCAGGCAGGGATGAGAGGGTTCAAACCAACACATGAGATGCAACCCTTATAACAAGTTCAAGAAATAATTACTTAATTAGAATTATTTTTAAAAACTCCCATATTTTCAGAAAAATACTATGTAAATAAATCCAAGGATATCTAAACTAATGGGATATAAAATTAGAAAGTACCTAGTGTGCAAAACAAATGATTAAAATCTTTGAAAATATTTAATTGATTAATCAGTTACTTTTATTCAATTTCTAGTTTTAATCATTTTTTTCATATTTTTAAAGTGTTTCATGTAAGGTTATATTGAACCACGTGGGGTATTTTTGGGGGGAGTGGGGATTAAATCTCTTGAATTGCTTCCCCATGTGAAGATAGAGAAGTGAGATCCATCTTTTCTCAAGTGATTTGGGCTGGTTATGTGATAGATGAACTGTATCCTCCCAGGGTCAATGATCTCACTTTCTTCCCCTTGTTTCTGCAGTGTTTGATTGTCACTTCAATGCCCCCAACTTTATTTGGTCCCATCCTTTTTATCTGTTCTCTCAGTGACTGCAGAAATGGAAGCAGCTGGTATTTCCAGTTCTGACACACTGTTAAAAACTAACCTCAGGTTCAGACTGCAAATCTGTCACGGGTTGTTATTTTTCTGGAAAATGGCATGTAACTCCTTCTGCCACCTTTTAAATGTCTGAAAACATTATTATTTCCTTCTTGCTGTGAAAAAATAGTTAAAGAATTAATTGAAGGCAACATGAAGAGGCATTTATCTTATTGAAGGTGCCTGTAAAATGTTCTTAATCAAATGAATGTTTATTTAAAAATAAGATAAAGTCCCATCAACTCTTTCATGCAAGGAAATAACATGATAGGCAAATTAAAGAGTTCTAAGAGAGAAAGATGATATGTGTATATTTAAATATGAGATTTCAGAATGTTTGGTCACTGCTCAAGGAAAAGAAAAACTTTTATAAAAGAACTGCTCTTATGTTGAAAATTATAACACATTAAGTACATAACTTTGATGGAAACCCTTTAAATCAGACACTGTGTTAGGAAATTTATAAGCCTTATTTTATTTCATCATCTTGCCAATAAGGTAAGTACTGTTAGTATCTCCATGTAGATGAGGACCCTTAACAAGAACTTCTGGTTATAAACCAGAAGGATTTAGAAACGTACCCAGAAGATGATGAGTCAATAATGTAACCAGATGCAAAAATGGGAGGGCTGATACACTCTTCTCTAAGAAAAACCCTTGTTCTCAAACCTATATTGTGTGTGACCTCAATCTTAACCACAGAACTCTGATGTATTAGCTTGCTACAGCTTCCATAACAAAATACCATAAACTGGGGGCCTTAAACAAATAGAATTGTATTTTCTCACAGTTCTGGAGTCTGGAAGTCTAAGACTGAAGTGTGGTGAGGATGGTTTCTTTGGAGGCCTCTCTCCTTGGCTTGCAAACAGCCACCCTCTGGCTGCCTCTTCACCTGGTCTCCTATGCATGACACCCTGGTATCCCTTTCTTCTGTTATAAGGACACCAGTCAGATTGGATTATGGCCCCAACCTAATCTAATCAGATTACTCCAGATTGTGTAGTGAGTGCCAGATCTGTCTTATTTTAATTTAATCACTACTTTACAGACCTTATTTCCGAATATGTGTACATTCTGAGGTGCATCCAGAGTCTGTGGGCTGGGGCTTCAACACATGAATTTGGAGGGAACACAATTCAGACTGATTTTGTTAGAAGACTGGGAGTCCCAGATTACAACCTACTAACAAACAACAGCAACAACAAATTCTATATTTTCTAAATTCCTTTGTTGATAGGCAGAGTATATGATTGTCAAATGAAAAAAATGCACAACCTAAAAGTTGAGAATTATGTTTTATTTGGTGGACAAAAGTGGGGACTTAAGCCCAGGACGCAGCCTCTCAGATAGCTCTGAGGGACTGCTCTGAAGAAGTAAGAGGGGAGCCAGGATATATAGGAGTTTTTGCAACAAAGACCAGGTAGTTGGAACTTCAGAAGATTACTGTTAATGAAAGAAAACCAGATTATCTCAAGTTAAGAAATTTAGCAGGGCTTCCCTGCTGGCGCAGTTGTTGAGAATCTGCCTGCTAATGCAGGGGACATGGGTTCGAGCCCTGGTCTGGGAGAATCCCACATGCCGTGGAGCAACTAGGCCCGTGAGCCACAACTACTGATCCTGCATGTCTGGAGCCTGTGCTCCACAACAAGAGAGGCCATGATTGTCAGAGGCCCGCACACCGCAATGAAGGGGGGCCCCCGCTTGCCATAACTAGAGAAAGCCCTTGCACAGAAATGAAGATCCAACACAGCAGAAATAAATAAATAAATTACTAAACTCCTACCCCCAACATCTAAAAAAAAAAAAGAAATTTAGCAGTTTTCTATGTATAGGAAAATACAAAATTCTGGGCTCATTGAAATCATCCCTTTGGTATGCACCTCAGCTAGCTGGGGACAGCATCCTGTGTTTTCCCATCCCGAGTCTCCTCAGGGTGCATCTCTGTGGGGTAGCTACAGCGGCTGACTCCTTACTGGCTGCAACATCCATTGTTTGCTGGAAGGCAACATTTTTTAACTCACATGATCTACTCCTAACTAAGGAGATATAATCAAAAGTAATTATATGGAATTATTATTCCCAACATATATATATATATATATATATATATATATATATAGAGAGAGAGAGAGAGAGAGAGAGAGAGAGAGAGACAGAGACAGAGACAGAGACAGAGACCTTAAATAACCCACACACCTCATGAAGCTGACAAGGATGGAAGCATGTTGTATAAGAAGTAAAACCCCCTACCATATATTAAATGTAATCATGATAAATGGTGTGAAGTAGTAGGAACTGTAAGAGGAATAGGTAAAGGAGACAGAAACAAGAGCTTATCCATCCTTCACCAAGTTAGACATTAACTATGGCCTACCTTCTCCTCAAGACAAGATGAAGAAAGATTACTTATTTAATTTAACAAAAAACACATAGAAATCTGTGTGTGTGTGTGTGTGTGTGCCTGCATGTGTCCATGTGCATGTGAACATTCAGAGGGATTTTGATTAAGTACAATAAGATATAATTTACCTGGTATAATTTTGGTATTTTTTAAGGTATCATCAGCCTCAAAATATCTCCACAATGTGAATTTTACAATACTTGTGCATTTTGTTATTAAGGAAAAATTTCTTCGGCTTAATGCCTTGCAATTCCTTTGTATTCCAGAAATGTATGTTTATTGATGGGGTATGTATTCTATGAACTTTTTATATTTTATAATAGATTTGAGATACTGGTCCCTTCCTTTCCTCTTCTTTTCATTCTTATTTTTCAAGAAAGTGAGAATTCACTATATTTGAACGTTAATAGTATTGTGGAGGAGTTGGGGAGAGAAGTACAGAGTAAGAAGGGACAGAGGCAGTTAGGAATAGAGAATTAGAGAATGGTGCTACAGTGCTGAAACAGTGATAGATGAGATGGAACATAATAGAGGAAATGGGGTGATCTTAGAGGAGAAGTGGTGGTTTGTGGAGGGAGGGTGAGATCTAGAGCACATATGGATGGTTGATTTCAGATAAGACAAAGGGAATTCATGTATTACAGTAATAGGGAGGAGGGAGGGATGGCTTCAGAATCTGGCGGTTTTATACATTTGAGAGTGGAAATGTATGGTAATTCCGATCTGATTATTTTTATTTATCCTACTAGCATGTATTAAAATTAACAGCTGTAACTAATACATGATCAGGGAAACTACAGAAATGAGCAAGAACAGAGCTGAAAGCAAGTTGAATTTAGAGTTGACTCTTTCCTGAAGCATCATAACTCATCGTGACGGTAGCTGGGAATGGAGTTCTGCAGGTTGCCTTGTGAGGAGTCCGAGTCGGGTTTATTTTGGCCTTGATCTGAGGGGATGGGTACCAATCACAGACAACTTGGAATTGCCTCTTATCCTTCCTGTCCTGTTAGTTGAAGAATGTTATTCAGAAGATGTCTCCAGCAGACAACAAAAAGGAATTTCGTGCTCTTTGGAATTTAGACTAAAAGATGGAGATAGTAGAGAGAAAGCTATATGGTATAAAAATTAAAAATACGTTGATTTAAAATGGTATGCATTAGGGACTTCCCTCGTGGTGCAGTGGCTGGGAATCTGACTGCCAGTGCAGGGGACACGGGTTCGATTTCTGGTCCAAGAGGATCCCACATGCTGCAGAGCAACTAGGCCCGTGCACCACAGCTACTGAGCCGGTGCTCTGGATCCCGTGAGCCACAACTACTGAGCCCGCGTGCCACAACTACTGAAGTCCGCGTGCCTAGAGCCTGTGCTCTGTAACAAGAGAAGCCACCGCAAAGAGAAGCCTGTACACTCTAAGGAAGAGTCGCCCCAGCTCACGGCAACTAGAGAAAGTCTGCACGCAGCAACGAAGACCTAACGCAGCCAAAAAATATTAAAAAGGTATACATTAAATCTTAGGTAAATATCACATTTAATTTGCTTTAAAACCGAGATTACAGTCTCTCTGACTCATATAGAATGGCACTTTACTGTTAAAACTGGATATTTCAGAAGGTCATATTATTTGAAGCAAGGCTTTCCTTCATCTCAAAGGGAATGTATTTAATTTTATGTATGACGTAAATGCAATTAATTGATTATAGAATAATAAAAGGTTTTCTTTTGGGGGTTTTAGGTTTTAAAAATTAGAACAAAAGTTTTTTTTTAGCAAAGATCTATCAATAAGTTTCAAATCATAAAAACAAAAATTTTGAGATCAACTGATGAGTTTGTTTTTTCCTTCGGAACAGATGTTGGTAGTAGATGTGTTCTGTGTTGTATAAAAATGAGTAACAATTTTATAGGACAAAAACCAAATGTAAATTTTCATGTAATGTTAAGCAAATCTGCACATAAATTTAGCAGTTAGATGAGGATATAGAAATGTCACAGGACTATGTATCTGACTTGACTCTAAATACATAAAATGAAAGGAAATCTATAAATTATAGTACAGGATATAGGCAGATAATTTCCCACAATTTTGATAAAAAACAAAAAACGTTCAGAGTTAGTTAATTCAAATAGGCAACTTAATGTATGATATTTGAAGAATAATCAGGCAGAACAGTCTTTTTTAAAAGATAATTTTAATATAAAGAAAAACCATGTCATGCCATTTAATTTGAGTGATGAAGACAAGCAGTAAGTGTGACATTTGTTCTGATTTTTCCATAGAATTTGAAGGAGACAAAGTTTGTGAAAATGTTTAACTGGTCATAAAATACGGTATTCTAGAATGATCCAGAGACAAAAAAAATCACAGTTTGCTGGGGCAAACCAACCAAGTCCCCCCAGGAGACCTGAGAAAATATGTATGTCAGAATAAAAGGTGACGATAATAATGATTTATCCCTCTAACATTCGTGACATTTTTCCAGCAGAATCCCAGCCCACAAGGTTGGTCAGAAAAAGCAACTCATAATATAGATATTTTGAAGGCAAGATTTATGGTTGGACAATTGATTTTTTTTTTTTTTGGTATGCCAATACTCTCATGCATTTTTTATTATAATGAAACTTTTATTTTCTTGGTTAATCAGACCATTCCTCCTCAGTTATTTATTTACTGTATTTGTCTGTATGTGCTTATTTAACCTTTCTAGAAAAGGAATTCATCTTTCAAATGATAAAAATAACAATAGTGAAAAAATGCAGCACCCCCCCCCAAGAAAATCAACAAAATAAATCTTTAGGAAATTCTCTAAAAAATTTAGTAAATCTGCTGATTCTTTGTATTGCCTGTTCAGATGATTACTTGAGTATATACACACTACTATATATAAAATAGATAACTAATAAGGACCTACTGTATATCACAGGGAACTCTACTCAATACTTTGTAATTGTCTATATGGGAAAAGAATCTAAAAAAGAGTAGATATATGTATATGTATAACTGATTAACTTTGCTGTACACCTGAAACTAATATAACATTGTAAATCAAATATATTCCAATAAAACAAGAAAGACATTTATGCTTATTATTAGAAAGTAAGGTATGTTTGTTAAATCAATATAGTCTTAGTGATTTATAGCTACACCTTATAACTATTGTGAATTTATACAGTAGGGGATTCTGGAAAGCAAATTCTGAAGTTATTGGACACACTATTAATTTTTTTCTGATTAAAATTAATAATTTCCCATTCTATATAAAGGAGTAAACTAATAAATGAATCAAAATAGAAATATGTGTGTGCATGTATTCATTAACTATAGAATAATCAAACTTTTCTTAGTTGTGTAGGAACTTTTGTTTTGTTTTGTTTTGTTTTTTCTCCCCTTAAACTTAAGCTCCTACTTTGACTGGTGGATCACAATGGCATTTTGGGTTCCTAGGAATTTGCATCATTTCAGAGCCAGGGTCTAGTAATCCCTGAACAGTCTCTATATTTACCTTTCCACCATGAACAGTCATATGACTCTTTGGGGAAATCTTGGAGGAAGAGATATTACTTATACTTTTGGCCATGTGATTTCCTCAGTGTGCCTTCATTTTAATCAAAGTGCTCTGATCAATATACTGACTGAAGTTGGAAACCTGGGAAAGGAGCCATGACTCCTTACGGTCACTCAAGTCAGGCTTCTAGAGACCAGATCTAGACTTTTCCCTATTGTATAGATGAAATAACATTTTAGTAGGTGTGTTAGTGACCCCCAAGACCACCCTCAGGCTCAATGAATTGCTAGAAGGACTCATAGGACTCAGAAAAGCTGTTATATTCATGGTTATGATTTATTACAGAAAAATTATAGTGATCAAAATCAAATCAGCAAAGGGAAAAGATGCATGGGTCAAATCCAGGAGAAACTAAGGAAACCTTCTATGTGTCCCCTTTCAGTGGTGTCTGACAACGATGTACTTCATTCTTCCATCAACAATTTGTGACAACAGGTGTGAAGTGTTGCAAACAGGGGAGCTCACCTAATCCCAGGTGTCCAGGTTTTTTATTGGGGGTCAGTCCCACAGGCATGCAGCACCCACTTGACTGACCTCAGTTTCTCGACTCCACCCTTACTCTCAGAACAAAAAACAGACATTTACCTTAGGTTATACTGTTAAGATTAACTCATGTGGTCAAACTGGTACAACAAGGTCCAAGCCTTCAGGTATACAAAAACATTCTTATCAGTCAAAATATTTTAAGAGCTCAGAAGTTATTTCCCAGGAGCCAATTAAGGACCGGTTCCGAAAATAAACTTTCTTTGGAATGTGCAGAATTTGAGCAACAAGTTCCTGTTGAGTTAGTTGTTTCTTGCCCAGTAGTTTATTCATCTATTTTATTTTTATGATCAACTAGGCATTGTAAAGACTCCTTAGGTCAAAATATCCCCACTCTTGCTGCCTATTCCAATGATCAAACTCACTTTGTCTCTGGAGCTGGAACTTCCTAGCTGGCATTTATCCCATCAAGATCAGAGAGCTAATCTCAACAATGGCACCTCCACCATCATCCTCAACCTACAAAGAACAGAGGTTAGAGATGTTTTTGAGGATGTGGTGCTCCCCTTACTAATGTTCTTCTCAATGTCTTAATAAAGAGAGTGCCTGTTGAGTTTCTCCGGGGATAATGTGTATTTGTGTGTGTGTGTGTGTGTGTCTGAGGGAGGCTGGTTGCAATTCACACAGCAAGGCTCTACTCCATCATTTCTGGTTCCCTAAGCTTTTGGATTTCATCCTTCATATTTGAATAGGTAACTTGTGGCATTTCAACCTTATGGAAAGTAGGCCCTTATTGAGCCCAATTTTCAATCAACCAAAGCAACTCCTTGAGGTGTTTCCTGTTGTGTGAACTAACGTAATAATTCTACAATCCTGGGTAAGCATAGCCACATTAATAAATTCTTAAAAATCCATTAATACTTTCCATGTTCTTTGGATTGATTCCCTTGTCATTCTTTCCCACACATATTCCACAGGTTTTTACCAAAATGAATTAGTAATATCTTGCAACTTTTTGGAGTATAAGCTATTTCATGCCAGGTTAGGCTTGGCACACGTCCTTCTGGAGCATGTTAAGATCTCACTGTAGTTACAAGACTAGAAGCAATAAAGAGTTGTTGGAGTGTGTCCTTAGAAGAATAGACATCCCTTTGCTAACTTAAGTGATATTATTACATGGTTGGCAATTTAGGATGACCTCAGAGATGAGAGTGCAAGTTGCTAAACTGACAGTGATATCTCAGAGAGACTTGTGTATTCAGGATTTTCAACTTCATCTCAGTATACTCAGATGCCCCTGTTCCAAGCTTCTGGATCTCACTCATTTTTAAATATGCTCTTATTTTCATATAAGAAGCATAGCAAAATTGTGAATTCAACTTCCATTATAACTTTGCCAACAGCAAAATTACCCTTGGGCCCTGTTTCATATAGGTTGGGCCTACTACTAAAAGAACTAAGATATTAGGGCCATGATTTGAACTGAGAGTTCAAAGTCCTGAACTTAGAATTGTTTTCTTCTTTAATCTCTCTAGTGCATTCAGAAATAACAATCCTTCCTCAGTCCTTGCAGTATTCATTACTGCCATAGATTAACCTACACAAGCCACTTGGTCTGCCCAGGTACTTCCTTTTTAATAAACACTTGATTTCAATTAACCACAGGTGATTTTCCAGTTAGTCATGATACCATTGCATGGCATGTCATTATAAAGCACAATTTCCCATTGCATTCAAGACCAAAAATTATAGCTAAACTAATCATATAACTCTCTTTTTTAGTTTGTTTCCTTCAACCATTCCTGATACCAAGTATGTATCAGCAATATAGTAAAAACTGTTTATATCCTGTCCATACTTTTCAGGCTTTTCCACTGTAGTGGATTTGACTTCCAGTTGCTTGAGGCCTTTCTCTAGAGGCCAGAAATCTCTCTACCTACCAGCACAGCTGGCCAGAAAGTCTGGGAAATAATTATTATTTCCTAGCAATAGCCATCAACCAATGACAAAGAATTGGTTCATAAGTATCCTAGCTCGGGCTTCCCTGGTGGCGCCGTGGCTGAAAGTCCGCCTGCCAATGCAGGGGACATGGGTTCGTGCCCCAGTCCGAGAAGATCCCTCATGACGCAGAGTGGTTGGGCCCGTTAGCCATGGCCGCTGAGCCTGCGCGTCCGGAGCCAGTGCTCCGCAACGGGAGAGGTCACAACAGTGAGAGGCCCGCGTACCGCAAAAAAAAAAAAAAAAAAAAAATCCTAGCTCACTTGTCTCTTTGCTGAGATAAAGCTGAAGCATGTATTTGACAGCGATTCCCAGAGTTCCCCAGGCAGATTTAGATCCCACAGTAGTAAGTGGCTTGATAAGTAACCATTTATTGGCTTATTTCCTCCCTTGTCTTATTTTTCTACTACCCTTCTAGAATTTTCTGAGATCACCCCTAACACCCTCTATTAACATCAACTAATAGGAAGAAGGCAGGCAAACATGAAAAGTAGTTTAAATAATTTTCCCCCTCCAAAGCAAGAACATTATTTTATTTACTTTGTATAATTTTAAAAAGTGAAAATCTCTAAATCCATGGCCCCTGGCTTTTCTGCTTTCCTGCAGGAGGAATTAGACAACAAGCTTGGATGATAAAGCTGGGTTACAAGTATGAATATATAGGTTAAGTTTAACTTCACTACAGAAGTAAAACAAAAATAGTGTCCCCAGAGCACTTTGACACTATGGGTACCCTTTGAGAAATGTAAAATAATTGTCAGAGAAGAAACAGACTTTAGAATCATCTTAAATCACATTTGTATATGATTTATATTTAATGCATTACCTTTCTAAAACATCACTTCACTGCTAACATACACAGCTTTTAATTTAACTTGAATTCAGTTTCCTTAACTACATTTTTCCTTTCCTCCTATGTAAAATTACTTCAAGGAAAATAATGTTTCATTTAGTCAAGTACCTAAAATAACTTTACCTAATCAAACCAAATATTTTCTTAAGAAAGATTACCATTGAGCTTGCTTAATTACAGAAATGATTGTAATTATCCACATATCTACCATTACATGAACAAACACACAAATATGGTAAATGAAAAATTAAATAAATACTTTTTGTTAATATGTATGCTAGATTATTAATATAGAAATGGCTCTTTTTTAAATTGCTTAACACAACTTATTTCCTGATATGGTTTCCAAATCAGGGTATCTGTAAACACCCTGGACCTACTGAATCTGATTATCTGGTGTAAAATAATTAGGCAACTGCAAAGTTAGGGAACACGGCCCATATAGACTGCTTTCCCTTACAACTCCAGCAGCAAGTTCAGGCAGTACCCAAATGACCCTCAATTTCTATAATTCACTAGAAGGACTCAGAGAACTCACTGAAAGTTGTTATATTCACAGTATGGTTTATTAAAAGGAAAGGATATGTATTAAAATCAGCTGAGGGAAGAATGTACTGGACACAACACAGGAGAGTTTCAAACATGAAGCTTCCAGATGTCCTTTCCCTATGGAATTACAGACAGCATTAATGACTACTGGTAATGATGTGGGAGAATACACATAAAGTATTGTCAACCAGGGAAGTTCACCTGAATCTTTGTGTCCAGAGCCTATATTGAAGCTCCATCAAATAGGCATGCTTGATTATCCATGTGCCTGATCTCAGTTTCCAGATGCTCAGGATGTCGAGATGATACCATATGACCCAAAGTCCTTATCCTAAACCACATTTTCCCTGTAGCTTATAGCCCCCACCTTTAATGACATTATTAATGTCTGACTGGCTCAAGGCCCACATACAAAGAAAGACTCCTATCAGTATGACATTCCAAGAGCTCCCAGAAGCCGAGGGCAAAGGCTAGACCTCTCAGGGCAAGGTTAAATTTTGACTACCCATGAAGATTTGGGATGGGACTATAAAGTTCCCCAAGTTATTTGGATGTAGTTTATTTAGCACTGGTTGGTAAATTGGCTTTTTTGGAACACTGCCTCAAATTACACATCTTCCCTGCCCCACCACAATCTGAGCTTCAGTACAATTTCCTAAAGAAAATAATATTTGATGGCATAAAAGTAAATTTGAAAACTGTCCCTTCTAGTCTTCTCATTAATACTTAATTACAATCATTTAAATTAATGACACGTTGATACTTTAAAAAATGCAGGGGAAATAAGGAAAATGGGAAACATGCACAAATGTGCATTTTTAAAAGGAAATACTGCTAATTAAGCCATCTGGAATATTGTCTTATACATAGTAATTATTCAAAAATTCCCATATCATATTGGTTTTCAAAAAAGAAAGGGATAATTTAAATTCAAAAACATGCTGATATTTGGATAAATTATGTTTTTATTCTAAAGGAAAACCCATGTTAGAACTTGTGATAGAAATTGTCCAGTCCAATGACAAAATGATTAAATTAGGACCTGTAGCTGTGGAGTGACTTTCCTAAATCATATTTTCAATTGGGATTGCATGTAACAGAAACCTCAGTGTACTGGCTTAAGCAAGGTAAGGTTGACTTCTCATGTGTAAAGGACTCCAGAGGCAGAGTCAAAACCTTGAGTGAGTGCTCAAGGAAGCTATTAAGGATATAGAGCCCAGCTAGCTTCCTGATCCATGATCCTTAGCATGTGGCTTTTTCACCTGTGCTCTTATGCTGGCTTCTTCTATTTGAGACATTATATCCACCTTCCAGGGGACATACAGTGGGCAAAAGAGAAATACAAAAGACTGAGCCTGACCCTTTCCAGTATAATTTGACTTACATTAAGTTGGGCAAAACTGTGTGCTATGACCCTTATATAATGGAGTATTGAGAAGTAAGTACTCTAATTGGGCACATAATAAATAGAATCTCCAAAAAACTGGGGTTCTGTTAGTAAGACAGAAAGAGAGATTGGATATTGGATATATCTGTGTTTTCTGCATGCTTCTTCAACAGATATTTATTAAGCATCCATTTGTCCTAGGCTCAGATTCTAAAGTGTTAAACAACACCACCATAGCCCTTAGTCCCTAATCTCATAGAATTTAGGATAATGAGGAAAACCAAAAGCAAAACAGTAAGCTAACAAGTGTTCACACATATATGATTGTGATTTGTAAGACATGTTTTATAAGAAAAAAAATGCTATGAAAAGGAACATTGGAGCAGTTGGTAAGGCACGATCCACTTTGGGTTGTGTGATCAGGAAAGGCATTTTTAAAGGGATGGTGTTGCAGCTGAGACTTGAAGGAGAAGGATCAGCTTTATGGAGGGAGGGAAGAGAGGTCTAAAAAGGGAGAACAGAATGTATGAAGGTGCTGAGTTCCAAGGGAATGAAATATTCAAGAAAATGAGCATAGGTCAGTGTGGCTGCAGTATGATGAAGGAGAGAAAGAAGCTGTGAAAGAAGTGAAGACAAATATTTGATTTCTTTTTACTGTGATTCTTCTTCTTCCTCTTTAAAGTAGGTAGATTCTGAGATACCTGATGCCTTGGAGAAAATGATAAAGCAGACATATAGAGAATAAGTTTTAGTGTCAAAAGCCTTGGGATTGACATATATACACTACTGATACTATGTATAAAGTAGATAACTAGTGAGAACCTACTGAATAGCACATGGAACTCTACTCGATGCTTTGTGGTGACCTAAATTGGAAGGAAATCTAAAAAAGAGGGGATATATGTGTACATATAGCCGATTCACTGTGCTGTACAGTAGAAACTAACACAACATTGTAAAGCAACTATACTCCAATAAAAATTAATTTTAAAAAATAGCACAGGTAAACAAATAAAAAGCCCTCTCTTATGATTGAGGCAAAAAAAAAAAAAAAAAAGCCAAGGCTGCAAGGTGATGAATATCTTGGTAGATGAGAACAATCCTCTCACCTTGGACAGTAGAAGATTTTCCCAGTAAGAGGTGAAAGAGAAAACAAAAAGAAAAAGAGAGGGAGAGAGATCTGTGGGGCTCAGACTGGAAATGCCATATCTGCAGAGGTCGCATGAGGAGGAACATCCGGGGTCAACAGCCAGAGGTTGTCCATGTGCCATTGTGGCCATGAGGTAACCACAGCCACACTCCCAGAGCTATGCCAGATTTAAATTAGCACCTGTTGTTTGTCCATCTAAGCTCCATCTGAGAACGCGGGTAGCAGGGTTTATGCTCGCCATCTTTATCCTTGTCATCTAGCAGGGCTCTTTCCTTCCTTGTAGTAAATGCTGCTCTTTGATTATCCAGAAGTAATATCTACTTATGCTCTCTGGCTTTGCTCTACAGAAAAGGCTCTGTTCTTTATACTGAGAACACAGCAGCTAAAACATGGCCTCTTTTGTCTTTCATAGCCCAGTGACAAGAAGGACAGTCACCCGAAGAAAAAAAAAGAAAGAAAAATAGTGAGAAGTTCTATAATTACTTACATCATTTAACATAATTGGGTTTTCTTTAAAGACAAACTTTTTATTCATTCAATACATGATTATTTAGAGTTTACTGTAAGACAGTGAACCAACCATCCAGGAAAACTTACACCTTGAGCAGGTATTTTTGGCATGCATTGAATTTCTTTACTTGTATCTTATTTCCTGTCAACTCTTGGCTAACAATTGCCAGGAGTTTTATTCCTAACTCTAGCCAGCTTCCCTATCTCCAACGCTCAGTGTTTTTGATGCTGTTCCTCTATGTTGACCCTTATGCCATTAACATCTCTACAGGTTACATATCTTCTCTTTTGGTAGGTTCTAGAAATCCTGCCTTTCAATACTTCATGTCTGTGTCTGCAGGGCAAGACAGTCTATTGATTTGTGGGGGAGGGGAGGGCATCACATACAACTACAGCTGATGTTTATACCACTTTGTGTAGTCCCAGACAGAGGATTTTGGCATAACAATCTCTTTAATCACTTGTTATTCTTGTCACCATTTTATCAGCATCTGTCAGGCAGGGACACATGCTGTCTCTGTTTTGTATGACATGACTGTTCCGGGTTTCTAGCAAAGATGCCACAATCCCCACAGGCAAGCACTTCACATTGATAGGATGCTTGGTGTTCAGACCTGCTCATCAACCTTTCATGAATTACAAACATTTTAAGTTTGACTCACATTTTATTTTTAACATGATTTCAAAATGCCTTGAGAACCCTCAGCATGATAAAATCCTATCAGAGTTAGAGTTGCTTTTGTTGCAATTCTGAACAATCAAATGTGTGGAGTCACCCTTGAGTGACTGTGATAACCATGGCATTTCTAAAGAAAATGTTGAAGCTCTTAATAAATGATGGCTTAGAGGCTAGATGCATCAGCAATTCCATATATATATGTGGCTATGTATATGGAATACGTTTTAAAAAGCAGAGTTTCAATACAAAATCTTTTGAAGTCAGACATACTTTAGTCTCTGTATATTACTATTTGGTATTTAACCTTACCTTCTCATTTGAAGCAGAAAAAGTATTTGATAGAGTTTATTTCTTTGAAATTTCAATTATTTTCAAAATAGAAGTCTGTAATTTTAGTTGTGCTTTGGCTCAAGGGAAATCTAAATATTAATCATATGAGCTATGTTATTGGTCCCATGGGTTTTATTCTTGAGAATAAACTGCTATAGAAATGGAAAAAGGGCAAGAAGAGGAGGAGGCACCAGGGAGTAGTAGAAAATGCACTGGTCTAGGTTAAGGAATCCTATCCTAAGTCCTACTGATAGCATTCACTTATGTCTGTTTTCTTATTTTTTAGTAATAGTAAATGATAATTTCCTCTCCATGACTTAATTATAACCTTTCTATTGTCTGCAAACCAACAAAAAGTGTATGTTATAACACACATAATAAATATTATGCCCATGGAATAAATCATTATTATTATTATTTGGTGAACATTTATTAAACACACTTAAATTGGCATATTAACCAACTAAAGCCCACAATCAAGTTTTATTTATTTCTTAATAACCTTAAAAATTCAAGTTAAGAAAAATTATATTTTATCCAGGTATCCATTCATTGCATATGCTGTAAGATAATGCTTAAATTTGAACTTCATCATTGTCTGTGGCATATATTTGTTCTTGTTCTACAGCAATTCACTAATTCACTCCGTCTGTCCTTACAAACAGTACTGATTTAGTTTGAGTGGCCACATCCTTGACCTAAAAGGACGTATCAGAATGGGTCCAAGCTAATGATCGAAACACTAGTTCACCTGTGGTAGTGATTGGTTAATGACTATGCCCAGCTCTGAAGGGTGGGGGAGAGAAGGAGAGAGAGAGAGATTGATTACATAACAGCAAGGCAACAAATCAAACCCTTGACTTCTAATCATTGCAAAGCTTCCTAAGTAACAGAAAATGACCTTCAGATGTATGCTAATATTAGCTATGTTTTCTGTTCCTTGTGGCTGAAAGTATCTGTTATTAGAGGTATTCTGATCCCCCTGCCTTTTGGTCAAATTGTGGTATTATACTCCTGGATTCCCTGGGCTTATGACTATTCAATGGCCACCTGTGACTGGAACAGTGGCACAGTGACTGGAAACTTTGGGGATGATTACTACTCCATTAGCCTGGTTTCCTGAGTGACTATGGTAAACAGAATATTATCATCTAGCATGACTAAGATATGTCTTTTTTACTGTAAGCCACATATATTTTGGGTTTTGTTACTATAGTATAAACTAGCCTGATCTGATAAAATATCACTATTATGGGGTGATAAGTAACCTCTGAAAAGATATGTTGAAGTCCTAACCCCCATACCTCACTCAGGATTTGACCTTACTTGGAAATAGAATCATTTCAAATTAATTTAAGTTGAAGTCACACTGGAGCAGGGTGGACCCCTAATCCAATATGACTGGTGTAATAAGAATAAGAGAATTTTCACACAGACACAGAAGGAGGATGCCTTGTAATGACAGAAGCAGAGATTGAATTATTGCAAACACAAGCTAAGGAACGCAAAGGATTGCCAAAAACAAACACACACTTACTAGAAATTAGAAATATGCAATGAAGGATTTTCCCCAACAGGTTTCAGAGGGAGCATAGCTTTGTTATGACCTTGATTTTGAACTTTTGGCCTCCAGAACTATTTAGACAATACATTTTTGTTGTTTGAAGCCACTTAGTTTGTGATACTTTGTTATGAAAGCCTTAGGAAACTAATACTATCAAGTAAGGCAGTGCTATCGCTATCCTTGTTTTTGTTGATTTTGTTGTTATTGTGTTATTTGCATTGAATGTATAGATCAAGTTAGAAAGAACTGACATCTTGACAATATTGAGTCTTCTGCTCTATGAACATGGAATGTCTTTCCATTTATTTAGTTCTTCTTTCATTTAATTCACCAAAGTTTTTAATTTTCCTTATACAGATCTTGTACTTTCTTTGTTAGCTTTATACTTAAGCATTTTTTGCGATAATGTAAGTGGTATTGTGCTTTTAATTTCAACATCCACTTGTTCATTGTTGTAATCTTGCTATGATCACTTTTTAGTTCCAGAAGTTTTTTGGCAAAAAATTTTAGATTTTCTACATAGATAATTATTCCAACCGCAAACAGAGAGAGTTTTATTCTTTCTTTCTCAATCTGCACATTTTTCATTTCCTTTTCTTGTCTTATTATATTAGCTAGAACTTCTGGTATGATGTTGAAAAGGAGAGGTAGGAGAGGACATCCTTGCCGTTTTCCTGATCTTAATGGGAAATCTGCAAGTTTCTTACTACTAAGTATGATGTTTGCTGTAAGGTTTTTGTAGATATTATTTATTCTGCTTGAAGAAATTTCCTTCTATTCCCAGTTTACTGAGAATTTTTATCACAAATAGGTGTTGGATTTTGCAAAATTCTTTATCTGTATCTATTGATATAATCATGTGATTTTTCTATTTTTGTTTGTTGAAGTGATAAACTACATTAATTAATCATTGAATATTGAAACAGCCCTGCATAACTGGGATAAATTGTACTTGGTCACAGTGTATTATTCTTTTTATACATTATTAGGCTTGTTTTGCTAATATATTTTGTTGTGGATTTTTACAGGTACATTCATGAAATATATTGATCTATAGTTTTGTTTTTTTGTAATGTCTTTGTCTGGTTTTGGTATTAAGGTAATACTGGTCTAATAGAATGAGTTAGGAAGTATTCTTTCTGCTTCTATATTCTGAAAGATATTACAGAGAATTAATAAAATATCTTCCTTAAATCTTTGGTAGAATTAACCAGTGAGCCTATCTGAGCATGATGCTTTCTATTTTGAAAGGTTATTAATCATTGATTCAATTTCTTTAATAGATATAGGCTTATTAAGATAATTTATTTCCTTTTGTGTATGTTTTGTAAATTGTGTTTTTGAAGAAATTGGTCCATTTCATCTAGATTATCAAACTTGTGAGCATTAAGTTATACATAGTATTATTTTATTATCCTTTTAATGCTTAGAGTATCTCTAGCAATGTCTCCTCTTTCATTTCTGATATTATTAATTTGTGCCTTCTGTCTTTTTTCTTTGTTTGTTTGTTTTTAGTTAGCCTGGCTAGAGGCTTATCAATTATATTAATCTTTTCAAAGAACCAGCTTTAATTTAATTGATTTTCTCTACTGATTTTCTGTTTTCAATTTCCTAATATTTATACTTCAATTATTATTATTTCTTTTTGTTCTCTTACTTTGGATTTAATTTGCTCTTCTTTTTCTAGTCCTTAGGTAGAAATTTTGGTTATTGATTTTAGATCTTTTTTTCTTTTCTAAGAGTTGTATTCAATGCTATATATTTCTCTCTAAGCATTCCTTTTACTGCATCCCACAAATTTTCATAAACTGCATTTTTCACTTTTATTTAGTTCAACCTACATCTCAATTCATCCAGAGCCAAGATCTATGGATATGGCCTTTCCCTGCTTCCCCCAAGACTTAGATGACTCAGCTGTGATGAAAGAGAATGATATGTAGCTACATTCCTTTTTAATTTTGGACCCTGACAAAAGTAGGCTTCCTCTACTTAAGACTAGAATAACTACAAAATAACGAGTGTGTATAATTTACCTGGACAGAAATCAAGATTTTAGAGCTTGGCAAAACATGATGTACTTCTATCTCCCTCCTTCATTTGTCCTGATATAGATTAATTACTTACATGACATTTTATAAAGCTATTTTCCAGGCAAAGAAAAAGATTGTTACTTGGCAAATGACTAATATGCCCTCTGGTCTGAATAGGAGTTTCCTCAGCATTTCCTGGCACAGGAGAAATTAAAGATATTTAGTGCAGAAAACAAATGATTTAACCATTTGTTAATGTTTTACAGGTTATGTATTAGAAGGGTGGATTTCTTTTCTAAATAGTGCTACAAAACAGAATCATGCAAAAAAGGTAATAGTTAATGAAATAATGCAATTTCTTCTTAGTAAAATACTGTCCTTTTGAAATAAATACCCTACTTCATATTATGTGGTGTGTTTAGATCAAGGATGAAAGAACATTCTTCAGATAAAATTAAGATATTATTGTTACATTGGGTGGGGTTTTGGTCTAGAAAGCTTCTAAGGTGTCACTGAACTTCAAAATTATATCATTCTCTAAAAACGACTTTGTCAAAATTTTTAAGTTGGTAATCACTCAAAGTGAAAGGGACTCTGCAGGTGGAAGAGGCTTGAAAAGAACAAAGATGGCCCTATGGAAAGAACATGATCTTTAAAATAAGATCCACCTGGCTTTGGACAAGTTTCTGTAGGTATCAAAGCTAAGGTTTCAAAATCAATAAAACTAATAACACCCACCATTCAAAGTTTAATAAGAGACAAAATTGCAGTTACTAAATATACATTTGTTAAATGGTAATAGAATTAAATAAATTTTCTTTTCAAATGACCAAATGTTAAGGTATTAAAAAGAGAAAGAATTGGGGCTTCCCTGGTGGCAGTGGTTGGGAGTCCACCTGCCGATGCAAGGGACACGGGTTCGTGCCCCGGTCTGGGAAGATCCCACATGCCGTGGAGTGGCTGGGCCCATGAGCCATGGCCGTTGAGCCTGCGCGTCTGGAGCCTGTGCTCCGCAACGGGAGAGGCCATAGCAGTGAGAGGCCCACGTACCGCAAAAAAAAAAAAAAAAAAAGAGAGAAAGAATTGAACAGTAGCTTTAATCCTGCTAATTAGGTGAGAGAAATATTAATGGCATCCACAAATTACCCATCCCTTTTAGGTATAGAAACTCTATTGAAACAAAGGGAAACGGATTTGTTTTTTATGTTTGTTTATTATATATATTTGCTATTGTTCTTTTTGTTATCCCATGACAACAAATTATGTAGGAGCAATGTTATAGTAAAGCCAAAACAACAAAAAATAATAATAAATAACATATTTACAGCTCTTCCTTTCAGATGGTCCATAAATACATACAGATACCACTACTCCCAAATTTTCTGAAGTTGACATCCTCATCTCAATCACATTGTAGGCCGTGGTGAATAGATCAAAGAAGTGACATCATCCTGCTCAGTACCCATGGACTGTCTAGCAGGGAACAAGAAACTCTGACCCTTTAACTCTACTTTTTCAGTTTTCTTGTTTAAAAACCTCATTGGTGTCTCTGTAACTTTATATGATACATTTTCTTTCTGACATCCCTTGGAAGTTTTGGTCTGACTTTGTATTAAACAGTTTCAACCCAGGCTTTGCAATATTCTTATCCTTAAATTTGACATCTCAAATGTCTTCTCTGACCCTGATCAGTGTATCTCAGGAATCTGGCTCCATGGGGAGCAGGGAGTCTTTCTGATTTATGGTGACATTTCTGTATAAGCAGCAGAGCTGAGATAGAATTGAAGCTTCCTCAAAATGGAGGGTTAATAATATCAGGTGATTAAGGGAACTGGTAGGAGCAGCATAGTGTCTGGATAAAGATATGTATATACTTGAGATTGGAAAAAAAAAAGAGATGGCTACATCTTGAACCTCTGAATTCTTGATCTGATCTCTACTACTGAAGCTGATTCTCCAGGCAGAAGTAAAGAAGGAATATTTTATGAAAAATACTTCTCTATTGTTCTAATAGAAAAAATCTAATGGAATTATAATTTTGGCCATTATTGGAGGGTTTATTTTTTTTAACATCTTTATTGGAGTATAATTGCTTTACAATGGTGTGTTAGTTTCTGCTTTACAACAAAGTGAATCAGTTACACATATATATATATATATATATATGTTCTATTGAAGGGTTTCTGACAACAGGTATCTTTTCAGAATCCTTGGAATGTATCCAGCTGGATGAATACTTTGAAGCTGAAATGACCCCTATTTCTAACCATCAGAGAGTCAATAATATTTGTATAAATATGATAATATAAGTTTCAAACACCTACATTTTAGAAAGCAAGTCACCTCCTCTCTAATTCCATCACTAAATATAAACATTAAAAGAGCTTTAAATATACTGATATAGCGCTATGCTCCATATAAATTCTACTCACCAGCACAACAAATGCATCTTCAGAAGAGGATCCCCATCCCTATCCAAAGCTAATTACCTTAGATACAAAATTCAATACCCTTTCTCAATGCATAAACTTGCTTATGAGAAGTGTGGCTGCCTTTGCAATACAAGGTTTCATACAAACCCAAGTTAACTTTAAAGCCATACATTTATTCTTTTAAAACTTAAATGTTTCTCACACTATCATATTTGAATTTTGATTTTAATATCATATCAGTTTAATATCATAAAATGAATTTTGCATGAGCTTTTGCTCATTTTAAATCCAACTATGACAACATTTGGGAGAGTAAGTCTAACTTACAAAACACAGATCTTTGTGCATGTCTGACCCTAGTTCTCCAATCCATACATTTCTTGCTTGATAATTCATACCTTTTGTGATTAATATGGAAAAAGTTGGCAGATATAACTAGAATAATACAAACAGGTAGGTATATGCACAGAGGTATGTGCATTACTGTATTTATTTTAGTCCAACCTCCTTTCTGCAAATGTTAACACCTGTTTGATGTCCAAACCTATATGTACACTTCCTAACCAAATATAGAATTTAATTTTTTTTTTTTTTTTTTTTTCGGTACGCGGGCCTCTCGCTGTGGTGGCCTCTCCCGTTGTGGAGCACAGGCTCCGGTCGGTCGCGCAGGCTCAGTGGCCATGGCTCACGGGCCCAGTCCCTCCGCGGCATGTGGGATCTTCCCGGACCGGGGCAGGAACACGCGTCCCCTGCATCAGCAGGCAGACTCTCAACAACTGCGCCACCAGGGAAGCCCGAATTTAATGTTTATGTTAATTCTTCTCTAGGCCCACACTATGTTTATATGACCCTTTAAAACTTGCTACTATTATATTGAAAAAAGACAAAGATAAGACTAAGAAAGAGTAGAAAATAGTAAAGATATGTTCTTCTGTCAAGAGTTTAAGTAAGCTACTCCATGGTATTGCTGCTGCAGCATGTATTTTGTTTGGCCAGGAAGCTGAGGGAGTCTTAAACTGACACTAGCCACCTCATGCAAGTGCATGCCCTATATAACAGACTGCAGAATCACACGTAAGTATAAGGTCCTGATACGACTTCCCCAACAGATCAAAAATCTCCCTACCTCCCAGGACCTTCCCTTGGTGGTAAATTGACCAATCTGGCCTTAACCTGGGAACATCAAAGCATCCCACCCATGGACCCTACTATAGGCACGTGCCTCAGGCCCTGCCTCCCTCTCTGCCTGTGCCTGCTTTTACCTCCTTGTGTGGACCCTCCAAGTATGCCTCATATTTCTTCCAGGACTTGTGAGTGATACACTTCTCTATACTGGTTTCTCTGGTGGTCTTTGTTTGAGCCATCCTGTACCCTGCACTCCATTTAACAGTCTTAACAACAAATCCTTATCATACAAAGTAGAAGCTAAGCCATTCTCTCCATGCATACTTTCCCCTGCGGCTCATCTCATCTAAGTTTCTGCCCATCTCTCTTAGGAATTCAGGCCCACCCAAAAAAGCAGGAGGCCCAGAGCAGATCTTTAACAGCCATTGGGAAAAATAAGTCCTCAGTGTTAGAGAATCTGTAAATAGTTTTATACCAATGTTCTGTGGGAATAAAATAACTTTTACTCCTTTGCAAAGTCATACCTTTATCAGGGGGTACAATGTTAGAATTTCTTCCTGCAAGGGTCAGAGAGAAAAAACAGTGGAAAAGGTTATGATTTTCCCAAAGACCAACAGAAATCACCTTGGATCAAATGCACTAGAAAATTCTCCAATTTTCTTCACAGTTTGAAATCCATGAATAAAGACTGAGGGAATTTGGAAACCAAATACTTCTTTCAGACCATTAATTTGGAAATTATGTTAAACAAAAATCAAATCATGTTCAGTTCAGGAACAAAAATAATTTCAAATTTTCCTTTGGGTAAGATTTTAATATAGCCTACAAGCTCTGCTAAAAAAAAAAAAAAAAAAAAAAAAAAGATCAGTTTTGCATTTTGTCCTGAGGAAGACATGTAATTACACTCACATATGCTACACAATAAAGAAATTGCCTTTGGTCATCATTATTTTTGAATGTCAGGATAGCACACAGTTGTAAGCACAGTATGTATTTTTTTCATTTAACATTGTTTTTAACTGAAAAGCTAGGGGCAATTGTCAGGCCACTCCATGGTTCCCTTTCTTAGAGGTCCCTTGAGTACTGAAGTGTTAGGGGATGATAATACTCAGGCTTCCTTCATCTGTAGGTGATAGTAGAGGCACTAATGTAATTCTATGTTTCAAAGTCACTGTGTCAGTACCTTGTTTAGTTTAGACCTTTGGGCAAGCTTATGAAGATGGATGTGCAGACTTTATGTTTCAAATACAACCAGCCTTGTGCAATGGGTGGAATCTGAAACTTGAAGTCAGATCATCAGTATCTGAGCTTAGTGTTTTTACTTAAAATCTGTATTTACCAAATCTTCAAATTTTTAAAATTTGTTAAATGAACATATTAGGAGCTGCCTTACATAAATTATTCTGTGCATCCAATTCATTAATATTTTGGCATGGAATATTAATCATAAATCATTTTGCAGATGCTAATTATTATTTAGAGGAGCTGAAAACCTTCACCTCTTACACACTAAGGACTCCCTACCTACCATCCTCTTGTAGCACCTATATTTCCCCATTATTTACTCCTTTGGGCTAAAGTACCAAAAAGTTTATTTTAAAATATAATCATACTGGGCTTCCCTGGTGGTGCAGTGGTTGGGAGTCTGCCTGCTGGTGCGGGGGGTGCGGGTTCATGCCCTGGTCTGGGAGGATCCCGCGTGCCGCAGAGCGGCTGGGCCCGTGAGCCGTGGCCCCTGGGCCTGCGCGTCTGGAGCCTGTGCTCCGCAATGGGAGAGGTCGCAGCGGTGAGAGGCCCGCGTACCGCAAACAAACAAACAAACAAACTATATATATATATATATATATATATATATATATATATATAAAATCATACTGCTTGGAAGCAAAAATTCAATAGCTATTCCAGTCAATCAAAGATTGAGACTTTTGGGCTTCCCTGGTGGCGCAGTGGTTGAGAGTCCGCCTGCCGATGCGGGGGACACGGGTTCATGCTCCGTTCCGGCAAGATCCCACATGCCGCGGAGCGGCTAGGCCCGTGAGCCGTGACCACTGAGCCTGCGCATCCGGAGCCTGTGCTCTGCAACGGGAGAGGCCACAGCAGTGAGAGGCCCGCGTACCGCAAAAAAAAAAAAAAAAAAAAAAAAGATTGAGACTTTTAACCTACCAGTGTTCATTGAGTATGGCTAGTTTGTCACACAATTTGCAAAAATATTCTATAAGATTATCATGTGTGGAAAAAAGCAACCCAAGCCAAGTAGAGTTAAGGTTGCAAACTAGAAGCTAGTGTCCAGAGAAACAAGTATCAATGTTCTTTCTCGATTATATAGACTATTTTTTAAAATATGTGAGACAATAATTATATTAGGAAAATTTCTTTTTAAAAGCTGACACGTAGCTTCTTTTATTAATTAGATTAGAAAATGTGGAAAAACTTGGCATGTTTTCAGAGGGCAGCCGTCCATAGAAGCTCAACTGCAGTTACCACCTGATGTGTGTGTACTCTCTAATTTAACTCTATTCCCACTGTTACTTCTTGCTTTTCCATGAGAGTAAGTAATCTATCTGTTTTTGGACTAGAATCTTTTAACTGGAATTTGAAATTCACTAAAAAGCTGTTCTAACTGATCCATGTAAGCCAGGTATTGACCACTATTTTAATGTTTTATGTCGAAGGCCATTGGAGAAAATGACTTAGTAATGGTTGTGCAGTTTATCTGAGAATTTCTTGTTAAAGCAGTATGGTAAAATTTTTCTCTACATTGACCACTTATTAGAGTATCCTATGATGAGGTTGGGATAAGGCAAGACATGGTAGACTCTCAATATTTGGGTCAAGTATGTATCCGTGCAAATCAGACATAAGCCAGAGCAACAATAGGCCAGGAGAGGAAAGAAATTGTTCATGGGTACCAAAGAGGTGTGCAGGGGTCTTATCTCAGAGATTTGTGCTATAGATCCAGAAGTGCAGTGTGGGCTTCCAAGGGCTTCCACTGAGGGAGGAGAAGGAAGTAAGTATAGGATCCAGACCTGTAAAAGAAATGGAGCAAATTAAAGGCAGCAGTGTAAAATCTTGGCTTTAAGGCAAAGTCCATGTAGCACTGGGGGTAAGAAAAAACATCTAAATAATAAAACATAAGCAGAACAGGCCCAGTAATATTCAGCAGGAGTCACTTAGATAATAGAATAACTACTGAGCTTAAAATTTCTTCCCTTATGTGCAGAAACATCATTCCATTCTCTTAGGAATGGCAGTCATGAAGTGAAGAAAGCTGGATTTCTAGTTCAAAGAGAGAGATGTAGCTTCACACATTTGGAAGTTCATTCAGAGAAGCAGGAGCAGGGGCCAACACTCTCCTGTATTAAGATGATTAAAACTGCCTCCACACAACACACATGCAAATCATCTTTAGTGATGTGAATTGTTTAACACAAGTCCGAAAGGTGTCCGTGAGAAAGGCAACATGGTAAGTGAACTGTGTGAAATAGTCACCTCCCTTTTCTTTGTGGTTCTTGTAGAACCACAAAAGTTCTTGGTTTTCCCAATGTCAGCACTATTCACATTTGGAACCAGATAATATTTTGCTGGGGGGTGGACTGTGCTGTGCATTGTGGGATGTTTAGCAACATTCCTAGCTTCTATCCACCGGGTACCAGTATCCCTCTCCCTCCCTTCCCCTGATTGTGATGACTAAAATTGTCTCCAGACATCTCCAGAGGTCTTGCGGGGAAAATCATCTTCAGCTGAAAATTTTCATGTAGAGCATGACATTAAAGAAAACCTGAGATACTCAGGCAAGAAAGCAAGCAAATATACTAAGTCTTAAATTTATGCTAAATCAAAGTAATTTTTCCTGACATTTCATCCTGTCTATGAAGGTGGCACTATTTTTCCCCATGAAATGCCAGTTCAAATTCCTCAATAAATAAATAAATTATGGTAACAAACATACAGTGGAAAAGGATTTAGTCATTAAAATAATTTCATAGAAAGATATTTGATGTCATGAGAAAACAGTCATAGAATATTAATAAGTGGGAAAAAGTTATAATGCACAACTGTACTGCTGCCCAGTTTGGAACTCCCTCTTTTGCGGAGGGGATGGTCTCTAATGTCCATTTGCTGTGAGAGAGCTATTTTGACAGCAAATTGGTTGACTGCTCCTCACCCAGACATAGAACTAGGAGAACATTTTGCTAATTCATGATTTCCTGTGTGCAGCCCCGTCGAACAGAGCAATAGGAGAATCAAAATAGATATACAAACTTCATAATACACAACTTCTGAATCAATGCTTTAACCAAAGAAGGTAGAAGAAGCAAAGGTTTGGAGTGCTCCAGAAATTCTTAAACATGTAGGCTTGGATAGTCGTATTTATAAAGACAAACAAACACAAAACAGCAAAAACTTTTTTCCTTCATTCTCTCTTTTGACTACATCTTTTTATTAACACCCAGGCACTCCTTCAGAGTTCTGTATATTTTTGTGTGAAAATTACTATTGTACACATTCTTGCTTGTGTCATCATGTTGTTAAATTATGAGAAGTACTTGTCCTTAGGTAGAGTCCAAGCAGAGCATTTTTTTGAGGTAATACATTAATATTAGTTCATTTATGAGAAATTTGGGAATTTGGGAATTCACATTGAGCCTGTATATAAAACTGTATATTTGAGTTGTGTTATATTTTATTGACACTAGTAAGGGCACATGGGCCTTTTCCCTGCCTTTTAAGAGTTATTCCTACTCCTTGGAAATAACATGTATTTCTATAGATTACAAATATTATTTGAATTTGAACATCCAAAACTGTTATATTATCAATTTTGTTTATATTACATTGCAAAAAAGATAATCCATGAAATTAAATGAGTGTGTTTGTGTGTGTGTTCATACACATCTGCTCCAAAATTTTAATTCTAGCATTCTATTATAGTAGTAAAGTTGATTTCATTTTAATTTTCATCTTGACTCATCTTTTCACATTGTCCCAAAATTTATTATTTCTTGAACAAAAAAAGTTATTTAAAAATAATAAATAGGATGAAAATATTTTAGAACTAGCTTGAGTTGGTTTTCATACAAAATTTTGAATGTACGAAATGCCACCAAATTTTTCACTTAAAAATGGTTAACTTTATTGTATGTGAACTTCACCTCAATACAATATAATAAATAATACTGCATTGAATTTTGAAAACTCTCTAAAGAAGGTGTGTGTGTGTGTTTGTGTATCATAAATATATATATAAAAGATCATCACAAATCAGTTGTCATTAAGCTTGCTGTGTAAAAATATAGGACTTGAAATATCATTGAATCCGGTGTTCTTACCCTGCTTCTTCACACGTGAAGGGAAAAGAATCAGGAAGTGTCAAGCAGAACAGGTTCACTTTTTTTATATATATATGTAGAAAAGGATTTCTACTGGTAACCAGTTTTGTCAACCACTAATCTAAATCAAATTTTCATTTAGCAGAAAAGACTTGAAGGCCAAGACAATTTTTTTTCAAAGTCACTGCCATTGTACCGGTGACTCATAGAATTCTTATCTCCCAATTCCCAAATAAATATTCTATTCAAAAAAACGGATTAGCACAGTGAGTACATGTGTGTTGAAACAAAGAATGGGTCAAAGATGGTATTTGTTTATGGGAGGATGTAAAGAACCTATCAGTGAAGAATGTCACTTTTCAAACCTCATAGAAGTTCCCACCTAACCAAGGAACTGTCCTGCTCTAGATATCTCTGTGCTAAGGAAAAATTCTAAATCTGGCCTTGTATTTACAGATGCAATCAATCCAGCATTTTGGTCACACAAAACTAGAGCACTGGCAATGATCAGGGTAGAGGGTGAGCACACTGAATGTTTTATTAATATCTACTTCAAAAGTGTGTGGCATACGTGCCACTCAAAACATGACCAAAAGACTGCAGTGCAAGGATTTTCAAAAGGCAAAAGAAAGCAGGTGGGAAGTTGTGATTCCAAGATAAATGAGCTGGCTTAGGCTTGGATTATGGGTCTATTTTTCCTGTTTATAGGAAAATGTCTTTTAGTATTTTTTTTTTAGCTTATGTCTCTGAATATTCAAATACCTCCAATTTACGTCTCAAAATATCCTCCAGAGAACTGATAGAGAAAAATAAATAAAGGAGACAAGTCTTGTATGAGCCCATCCTAACTTTTACTCAAAGAAAGTGACTATGATGAAGGAGGAGAAAAGTTGTCTACCACCCTCTACAAAATTTTGCACTGTATCAAGCTGTTCTGGTTCCTATTGCTGAATAACCACCTCCAAGGTCAGTGCCTTAGAGGAATAATTTTATTGTGTCCGTATATTTTGTAAGTCAGGGATTTATATCTTTTTTCTTTTTCTCCCAGTTTCTTTGAGATATAATTGACATATAACATTGTATACATTTAGGGTGTACAACGTAATGATTTGGCATATGTTATATTGTGAAATAATTGCCACAATAAGTTAGTCAATACTATGTGAGTCCATCTTCTTACATAGTTACCTTTTTTTTTTTTTTTGGTGAGAACATTTTAAGATTACCTCTCTTAAAAACTATCAAGTATACAGCAGAGTATTATTAACTATAATCAACAAGCTGTACCTTAGATCCCCAGAACTCATTCATCTTATAACTGGAAGTTTGTACCCTTGAATCACCTTCATTTATTTCCCCCACCCTCCTGTTCCCTCACTCCTGACAACGTCCAATCTATTCTCTGTGTCTATGAGTATTGTGGTTTTTTGTTGGTTTGTTTTGATTCTACATATAAGTGATATCATATGACATTTGTCTCTCTATGTCTGATTTACTTCACTTACCATAATGGCCTCCAGGTTCATCCATGAGTCACAAATGGCAAGATTTCCTTTTTTTTTCTATGGCTGAATAATATTCTATATAATTATATGCAGTACCACATTTCTTTACATATTCGTCCCTTGACAGACACTTAGGTTTTTTCCTAAGTGTCTTGGTTTACATGAAATAATGAGGTAATGAACATGGATGTGAAGATATCTCCTCCAGATAGTGATTTCATTTTCTTCCGATAAATACCTAGAAGTGGGATTGTTGCATTATACGATAGTTCTATTTTTAATTTTTTCAGGAAGCTTTCATACTGTTTTCCGTAGTGGCTGCACCAATTTACATTCCCTCCAAGGTGTGCAAGGGTTCCCTTTTCTCCACATCCTCGTCAACATTTGTTCTCTCTTATTTTTTTGATACTAGCCATTCTAGCAGATGTGAGATGATATCTCACTGTGGTTTTCATTTGCATTTCCCTGATGATGAGTGATGTTGCACATTTTCATTTACCTGTTGGCCATTTGTATATCTATTTTGGAAAAATGGCTTTTCAGTTTCTTTTTAAAATTTGATTGTTTTTCCTTATATTGAGTTGTATGAGGTCTTTACATATTTGGATGTTACCCCTATCAGATACATAAATTTCAATTTTTTTCCTCCCATTACATAGGTTGCCTTTTAGTTTTGTTGATTTTTTTTTTCTGTGCATAAGATTTTAATTCTGATGAAGTCCCACTTGTTTATTTTTGCTTTTTTGATTTTTTTTGGTATTAAACCCAAAAATCTTTTGCAAAACCAATGTCAAGGAGCTTTTTCCCCATGTAGTCTTCTAGGAGTTTTATGGTTTCAGGTGTTACATTTAATAAGTGTTTAATCCAGTTTGAGTTCATTTTTATGAGTGATATAAGATAGAAGTTCAGTTTCATTCTTTTGCATGTGGATATCCAGTTTTCCCAACACAGTTAATGAAGAGACTATCCTTTCTCCATTAAGTAGTCTTGGCTTCTTTATCAAATATTAGTTGACTATATACACATGGGTTTATCTTGGGTTCTCAGTTTTGTTCCAATTGTCTCTGTATCTGTTTTTATGTTGAATTTAGATATCTAAGTGGAAACTCCCTGATTCTTCATCATCATCAACATCAACAGCTATATCTTCATTATCATAACTACCATTTGATAGGTGTCTACTTGATTCCAGCTCTTCTTCAAGGCCATTTGCATGTTAGGCTTTAATAATAATAGAGCCATTAATATAATAAGCTATTCCAATTTAAAATATCCACATAATACCATGTTTGTTTTTTTTTTACAAATCAGGCTAAGCTAGGCTATACTGTGACATCAAAGTATCCCCCAAGTCTCAGTAGCCTAACAACTTATGATTAAATATCTCTCAAAGAAGACTTCTGTCAATAGAGGGATGTTTTATCTGGCATATATGACCTCCAAGTTTACCATGGAAAGGAAGATAAGGATAGAGGAATCACAACAGATCTAAATGTTTTAGCTTTGAGGCAACATAAACACAACTTTCACACAAATTCATTGGCCAGAATTAGTAGTTTGGCCCCAACATCACTGCCTATGAAATATTTAGAGAAAGCTAATGGCCTCTGGGACACTCCCACTCTCAGTCACCTGGTTCTTCCTCATCCCCAGCCTCTCTCAAATTTTATTGGTTTAACGTTTCTTTTTCTTTGAATGGTAGGTTTATTTTACCAAGGCCCAAGAGGATTTTGCCCTCACCATAGAAATCTTTGATGTGCTACTTCCAAATCGCTTTCACCAGACTCTCCTATAAAGAAGGCTATAATTTATTAGCTAGCTGAAGTTCATAATAATATGTAAATAAACTTGAAGAAATAAAGAAAAACACTATAATACACTTGCAATAAAAACCGAGAGAAAATGCCCTAACCAGAATTAGCAATCTTAGTAAGACTAAAGTAGTAATAACCCATTGCATCTGTATAGTGATTTATAAATTATGAAACAGTTTTATATACCATCCTTGTTAAATATATATCAGACCATCTAAAGAAGACAGAATAAGTGTTAACATTATCATATACAGATAAGATAATTGGGGATCAAAGAAATTGAGACATGCCCCAAGGAGACACAAATTAAAGTGAGAGGATTGAAACTCAGGTTTCCAGATACTCCCCCAATGCTCATTTTACTTCAAAAACTAAAATAGGCAGTGGAGAACGTTTTTAAGCAGGATCACATTCCTGGACCACTTGAGTTGCACAGAAAATGCACCTACCTACTTAGATTAAGCGTAGTAATAACTAAACAGATAAAGGTTTAAAAATGGAGGCTCTTTGGTTCTTACCTATATTCAGAAGCTAAAAACATAGTGTAGCAGACAAAGAATTGAGCACAGATCTCAGGAACTGAATAATGTCAAGAAATCATGTTACCTGAGATGGGAGTCCAGAAGGTTATGGGAGTGAGGAGAACAGAGGGGTGGCTGATGCAATGGGAAACCAACCCAGATTTATTCCACAGGTGTGTAATAGTCTATGATATGTCAAACAAAAATCAAATCTGGACTAACTAAGGAGATACCAATCCAAAAAAAATATTGTAAGAAAAGTAAAAGGGACTATTGTAATAGAGAAAAAGCTCTGTAATAGGAAAAATGATCAGCAGGCATCTCAAAACATTACACAGAAAGGGATTTTCTCTTATATGGAGGGATACACAAGGATACAAAGAAACAGGTGTGTGGAAATGGGATGAAAATGTAGCATGATCAGACAATCAGAGAAAGTTTTACCCTGAGGTGAGCCTATTTTCTAGAGGAGCTGTATGATGGCTCAGGCTGAGGGTGGGCCAAATTTGGGGCCCTGGTAAAAGAGGGAATCATAACCAAAGTTTGGGTAACAAGCATTTTGTCCCTATTGAGATCAGTGGGGAAAAGCAGTTCAGCTAATCATTTATGAGGAAAAGAGTGGGAATTTGAAGGATCTGTTTCTGGCCTTGTAAGGTAAACTACAGTGGCATCCATGAGTCTTATCCAGGTCCTTTGGGGAAAGATGTTTCTAGAAGTAAGCCATTTTTGGGAGAGGGGGGCAGATTTCTTAATCTTGACTCTTTTCTATGACCACATGGCTCTGGCAAAGTTTAACATTGTCAGATATATATTTTTTTAATGTTAACCTAGCATTTTATTTTATTTTAAAAATTTTAATTGAGGTATAGTTGATATACAATATTATATGTTACATGTGTACAGTATAGTGATTCACAATTTTAAAGGTTATATTCCAGGGCTTCCTTGGTGGCGCAGTGGTTTAGAGTCCACCTGCCGATGCAGGAGACACGGATTTGTGTCCCGGTCCAGGAAGATCCCACATGCCGCAGAGCAGCTAGGCCCGTGAGCCATGGCTGCTGAGCCTGCACGTCCAGAGCCTGTGCTCCACAAAGGGAGAGGCCACAACAGTGAGAGGCCCACGTACTGCAAAAAGAAAAAAAAAGGTTATATTCCATTTATGGTTATTATAAAATATTTGCTATATTCCTTGTGTTGTACAATATATTCTTGTAGCTTATTTTATACATAATGATTGCTACCTCTTAATCTTCTACCCCTATATTGCCTCTCCCTCTCTTCCCTCTCCCCACTGGTAACCACTAGTTTGTTCTCTATATCTGTGAGTCTTTTTCTCTTTTGTTAAATTCACTAGTTTGTTGCACCTTTTGGATTCTACTCATCCAATTTTTTATCTACACGTCAGAACAGTATCTTTGAAACAAGTAAAGGTAGTCTTCAGGGGAATACTGTCAAATTGCTATAATAAGATCAACATTTGCTGTTAATATTGACTATGTGTAATTTGTTGACCCAGGAGCTTGTATAACAAACACATATGATATTTAGCACTGCCAGAGACGAGTTATTTAACCAGAGTACCTAAATTTGTTCAAGTATTTGTCTTACTAAACATCACCTTGGTGATTTCCTAGATTCTAAAATATATGCTAAAATATGCAACTAGGCACATCATTTTCCAGGACAGCTGTGGGTAGGTGGAATTGAGAATTTTCAAAGCATCCTCTGAGAATATAGACCAAAGAAAATGGTAAATTGCTGTAAGAGCAGCAAAAACAGCATTATAATATTGATGAAACACTGTGTAGAAAAAGTGAAAGTGGATATAGTAGTATTTTACTTCAAAGTTTACCTTCTATATTCAAATTCAGTTATTAAAAATGAAATTCATTTACTTTAGTGTACAAATATATTCTCAAAAATAACAAAATGAATTTCAACAACAGCAAATCACAATTGGACCTGCAGAAGCACACCTTCTAGAATAATCCATGACATTAAGAAAATTAATTTTTAATAATGGTCAAAAATTGAAAGTACAAAATAAATCGTAAAATATAATGAGTGATACAAATGATCCCTGGTTATAAATAATGGTTAAGGCGTTGTCATGCCAAATGTAATGCATATCAGTTACGTGGACTGCAGTTTGAACTTCAGCTATCAGGTAGACAAAATATCTAGTCACATCACTTTAATTCTCACAGGTCTCAAATATGTCTTCTGAAAGTGAGAGGGAAAAATTAAATAATCTTTAACTTTGCACTCCAAGCAATAATTCTGCAGTATTGTCTCCTGGGAATAGCTTAAGAGATAATAAAATATTTGATTTGAATAATAATATGCAATTTAAATTATGTAATCATACATATTAGGGAAGAGAAGGAAATTCCTGTTCAGTGAGCTATGTAGCATTACCTCAAAATGAGCATTTTGAGGTAAATGAGCATTACCTCAAAAATAGTTCTCACAAGAAATCCACAACTTGCAGATGAGGAAGTTGAGGCACAAATAGGTAATCATTTTCAATCACCTCTAGAAAAAAATTGGATTTCAATGTAAAATTATGCATTGTCTAGAGGACATTCTTCCAGGTTATCTGATGCTAGCCTTTCACTGTCTTTAAGCTACTGTACAATATCTTGTTAAGTTGTAGTTAACTGATAGATGTGCAAAACCTTCTGGTCCTATAGAATAGCATTTTCCTTCCTTTCTGCCATGTGGAAAACCAACTTTGCATCTGTTTACATAATCATTTCAACATAACTGATACACACACACACACAGCATGTATATAGCATCTTCCTAGTTTCCTCATTCATGAGAAGAATAAAATCTACAGACTGTGTTCATTTTTATATTTGCATGATATTCACAATTTTACATTTTTAGAAGATTATCTTTTTCTTAAAACAAATCTGAATTTTTCACCATAGAGTGGGGATTTGAAACTTGGATTTTCTGGTTCAAAAGTCCACAGTTTTTCCAGTACCTTTCCTACCAAGAATCCTGAGCAGCTGGGAGAACAATTGCATGTATTCTCTCTAGGCAAAAAGAAAACAGAGTATGAGAATATTTTCTTGACAGAGACATGGTTATTTAAATGACATATTCAACCTTAGATCTCTAGTATTTGGACTGCTTGTCCGTTAATCTTTTTTACCAAATAGTTGAGCTGGGATGATGTTTTTCTGTAGAAAGAGACATGATGAAAACTTTGAAGTGGCACTGGATCATAAAGGAAGAAATAGAAAGAAGACTTTCAAAGAGATAAAGCAGTAGGAGAGAATGAAGGATGATGAGCACCAGCCAGAGGATTTGAAGGGCCAGGATGAAGGTATTTGATTTGCTGGCTCAGGGGAGAAAGAAATCAATAGGAATGGGAAGCCCAAATTCACTCTGGGACAGGGGTTACTTTTTCTAAGCCTCGTACACACTGTTTTCAGATAGATAGGTTAAGAAAAAAATCCCACTTTCCCTGCCACCAATGAACTAATAAATGTTGACTGCTTAAAATACAAACGATTTTCAATTAAAATAGAATAATTCTGAATGAAACAAAAGCTCTAAAAATAGGACATTTCTATGTTTTAACCTTCATTAAACCTTATATTGATATTCAAAAGATAAATTTGGGGCCACAAAGATGAATCAGCTCAATATTTATTAAATAGAAGAAGAAATCAAGGTCAAGGATAATTAAAGGAAATTGAATTATAATGGTTTATGCTGTTGTTGAAAAGACTAGACAAAGTGGCTGTCAAAAATCCTTATTTATTGATTTGGTTTCATTTGACCATTTCAAGAGCTAATCTGACACAGGCTATTATTTCATCCTGTTAGTGCAAGTATCATAATGATCAAATTAACAAAATATTCTAGATAAATGGTTGATAAGTGATTGGAAAATAATGTTTGATAATTGAATATTGAAAATTTCCACAAAATTAAGTGTGTCTTTGTAGGAGGAAGAGGAACTTAGAAACAGAATTAAGCTATTTTGTATAATGGCTCTCCAGCTATATACCTGAACAGTCTCCAGGATAATTATCAAATTAACTCATTATTTGATGCTTTCATATATTCTCCTCCTAGTGCATTTCAGTAATAATTATGTCCACAGAGCTTTACAAGTTGCAAGTGTTGTAAGATCAAATTTGATAAGTCAAAATATTTTAAATGTTTATTGAATTGGTTTGTTTGCAGTTTCTTGCAAAATGTCAGTGACTGAGGAAATAAGCAAAAAATAACTGATTGTTGATGCTTTCTCTTTTCCTACCAATTTGTACTTAAGAATGTATTTCAGAAATAATTTCAGACTCCTGTATTTTATATTCACATGAGATAACTTTCTAATTTTCATTCAGAAAAATTTAACCCAAGTGTGAATTCACATGTTCAGCAGATATTTATTGGGGACTTACTGTGTGTCAGGATCAGTACTTTGGATGCAGCACTAAATGATACAGAGAAGACCTACTAGGTTCCTACTCTCCAGTAATAATTAGTATAGTAGAAGATCCAGACATTAAATATAGAATAAGTTATTTGACTTATGTCAAATAATGCTATAAAAGAAAAAACAGGTATAATAAAAAAGTAAGAGGTGACTTTACCTGGTATTTATGACTAGAAAATATACACCATACATTATTTTGAAGTCATTTAAAAATATTAATTCTAGACTGTATGGTGGTTTTTATTTTAAATTTATTTCAATTCTGCTCTGAGTTTATGATGAGCATCTTATCTAGTAAATAAAAATAAGGATCTGATTTGAAGCATATAAAAAATAGTTTTGTTCACAAACATTTCCTGTACTGTCATTCAAAGGAAAATATAGGAAGAGTTATTTACACAGTTTCAGATGGTTGATAATAAGACTCAAATGCCTCACAAGCAAACAAAAGTACATTTTTTCCAAATCTGTAGCAAAACAAACAAAAGACAAAATCAAGTACCTAAGTAGTTCACTAACACAAGTGTGATTATAACTTTATAAAATAATTTCAAATTATTTTAATTTCATCTGGCAGAAATTATATGACACTAATCTGGAAAGTTCTGAAAAAAGAAGTATTACATGTGGGAATTTATTTTGAAGATATATTTATTAAAACCTTAAGGTCCTCACAGAAGATCAGTAAAACAGAAAATTAACAATGTCACTCACAACAAATATATTGATATATAAATAGGTAGACAAATAAATAAATGCAAGAGGCCCTATATCATATTAAACAAAATATATCACAGATGGTTCAATAATATAAACTTGAAAGTATAGAATATATTACAGATAAAAATTTTATTCAATTTTTAATACAATTTGTATTTTAAATGTTTAGCCAATTTTTTTCACTGTGGTGAAAAATAATTTCATTGACATAATTATGTCAGAAAAGTCAAAGCAAAAGATAGCTTAGATACAGAAGATATAAAATATCTTTATGACAAACTTAAATTTAAAAAATAAAGTGAAAAATGCTACACAGATGAGAGATAAAAACTACATATTCTTAATATGTAATTAGCCTTTACCAATAAATAAGATACTATGAATAAGACAAAGGGCAAGAGAAAGAAACAAATTATATAATTTGATCATCCACATACAGAAAACTTGCCAATTGTAAATGAGCATTTAAAATGACTTTCAGTATATCAATTAATAAAATGAATACAAACAAAAATTATAATTTTGTCTTTCTACAAATATTTTTTAACTGTAGTGTGCCAGATTCTGCTTTTGTGATTGAAGACTTGTTTATGTAAATATATGTACCAGAGAGGAGGAACCAAGATGGCGGAGTAGAAGGACATGCTCTCACTCCCACTTGCGAGAACACCAGAATCACAGCTAGCTGCTGGACAATCACTGAAAGGAAGACACTGGAACTCACAAAAAAAGATACCTCACATCCAAAGACAAAGGAGAAGCCACAATGAGATGGTAGGAGGGGCACAATCACAGTAAAATCAAATCCCATAACTCTGGGTGACTCACAGACTGGAGAACACTTATACCACAGAAGTCCACCCACTGGGGTGACTATTCTGAGCCCCATATCAGGCTTCCCAACCTGGAGGTCCGGCAATGGGAGGAGGAATTCCTAGAGAATCAGACTTTGAAGCCTAGTGGGAATTGATTTCAGGACTTCAACAAGACTGGAGGAAACAGAGACTCCACTCTTGAAGGACACACACAAAGTAGTGTGTGAATCAGGACCCAGGGGAAGGAGCAGTGACCCCGGGGGATACTCAACCAGATCTACTTGCTAGTGTTGGAGGGTCTCCTGCCAAGGCGGGAGTTGGCCCTGTTTCACTGTGGGGACAAGGACACTGGCAGCAGAAGTTCTAGGAAGTACACCTTGGAGTGAGACCACCCAGAGTCTGTCATTAGCCCCACCAAAGAGCCCAGGTAGGCTCCAGTGTTGGGTTGCCTCAGGCCAAACAACCAACAGGGAGGGAACCCAGCCCCACCCATCAACAGTCAAGTGGATTAAAGTTTTACTGAGCTCTGCCCACCAGAGCAACAGTCAGCTCTAGCCATCAACAGTCCCTTCCATCAAGCCCCTTAGATAGCCTCATCCATGAGAAGGCAGACAGCAGAAGCAAGAAGAACTGAAATCCTGCAACCTGTGGAACAAAAAACACATTTACAGAAAGATAGACACGATGAAAAGGCAGAGGGCTATATACCAGATGAAGGAATAAGATAAAACCCCAGAAAAACAACTAAATGAAGTGGAGATAGGCACTAAATGAAGTGGAGATAGAATTCAGGATAATGATAGTGAAGAGGATCCAGGGCCTCAGAAAAGAAATGGAGGCAAAGATCGAGAAGATGCAAGAAATGTTTAACAAAGACCTAGAAGAATTAAAGAATAAACAAACAGAGATTAACAATACAATAACTGAAATGAAAACTACACCAGAAGGAATCAATAGCAGAATAACTGAGGCAGAAGAACGGATAAGTGACCTGGAGCACAGAATGGTGGAATTCACTGCTGTGGAACAGACTACAGAAAAAAGAATGAAAAGAAATTAAGACAGCCTAAGAGATGTGTGGGACAACATTAAATGCAACAACATTCGCATTATAGGGGTCCCAGGAGGAGAAAAGAGAGAGAAAGGACCAGAGAAAATATTTCAAGATATTATAGTTGAAAACTTCCCTAACATGGGAAAGGAAATAGCCACCCAAATCCAGGAAGCACAGTGAGTCCCATACAGGATAAATCCAAGAAGAAACATGACGAGGCACATAGTAATCAAATTGGCAACACTTAAAGACAAAGAAAAATTATTGAAAGCAGCAAGGGAAAAACGACAAATAAAATACAGGGAACTCCCATAAGTTTCACAGGTGCATCTCAGCAGAAACTCTACAAGCCAGAAGGGAGTGGCATGATATACTTAAAGTGATGAAAGAAAGAACCTACAACCAAGATTATTCTACATGGCAAGGATCTCATTCAGATTCGATGGAGAAATCAAAAGCTTTAAAGACAAGCAAAAGTTAAGAGAATTCAGCACCACCAAACCACCTCTAAAACAAATGCTAAAGGAACTTCTCTAAGTGGGAAACACAAGAGCAGAAAAGGACCTACATAAACAAACCCCAAACAATTAAGAAGATGGTCATAGGAGCATACATATCAATAATTACCTCAAATGTGAATGGATTATATGCTCCAACCAAAAGACACAGGCTCACTGAATGGAAATAAAAACAAGACCCATATATATGCTATCTACAAGAGACTCACTTCAGACCTAGGGACACATACAGACTGAAAGTGAGGGGATGGAAAAATATATTCCATGCAAATGGAAATCAAAAAGAAAGCTGGAGTAGCAATACTCATATCGGATAAAATAGACTTTAAAATAAAGAATATTACAAGAGACAAGGAAGGACACTACATAATGATCAAGGAATCAATCCAAGAAGAGGATATAACAATTATAAATATATATGCACCCAAAATAGCAGCACCTCAATGCACAAGGCAACTGCTAACAGCTATAAAAGAGGAAATTGACAGTAACACAATAATAGAAGGGGATTTTAACACCTCACTTCCACCAATGGACAGATCATCCAAAATGAAAATAAATAATGAATCAGAAGCTTTAAATGACACAATAGACCAGATAGATTTAATTGAGATTTATAGGACACTCCATCCAAAAACAGCAGATTACACTTTCTTCTCAAGTGCGCACGGAACATTCTCCAGGGTAGATCACATCTTAGGTCACAAATCAAGCCTCAGTAAATTTAAGAAAATTGAAATCATATCAAGCATCTTTTGTGACCACAATGCTATGAGATTAGAAATGAATTACAGGGAAAAAAACATAAAAAAACACAAACACATGGAGGCTAAACAATATGTTACTAAATAATCAAGAGATCACTGAAGAAATCAAAGAGGAGATCAAAAAATACCTACAGACAAATAACAATGAAAACACGAAGATCCAAAACCTATGGGATGCAGCAAAAGCAGTTTTAAGAAGGAAGTTTATAGCTATAAAAGCCTACCTCAAGAAACAAAAAAAATCTCAAGTAAACAATCTAACCTTACACCTAAAGGAACTAGAGAAAGAAAAACAAACAAAACCTAAAGTTAGCAGAAGAAAAGAAATCATAAAGAATAGAGCAGAAATAAATGAAATAGAAACAAAGAAAACAATAGCAAAGATCAATAAAACTAAAAGGTGGTTCTTTGAGAAGATAAAAAAAATTGATAAACCGTTACCCAAACTCTTCAAGTAAAAGAGGGAGAGGACTCAAGTCAATAAAATTAGAAATGAAAAAGGAGAAGTTAGAACAGACACTGCAGAAATACAAAGCATCCTTAGAGACTACTACAAGCAACTCTATGCCAATAAAATGGACAACCTGGAAGAAATGGACAAATTCTTAGAAAGTTATAACCTTCCAAGACTGAACCAGGAAGAAACAGAAAACATGAACAGATCAATCACAAGTAATGAAATTGAAGCTGTGATTAAAAATCTTCTAACAGAACTTCCCTGGTGGAGCAGTGGTTGAGAGTCCGCCTGCCGACGCAGGGGACATGGGTTCATGCCCTGGTCTGGGAGGATCCCACATGCCGCGGAGCGGCTGAGCCCGTGAGCCATGGCCACTGAGCCTGCGCTTCTGGAGGCTGTGGTCCGCAACGGGAGAGGCCACAACAGTGAGAGGCCCGCGTACCACAAAATAAAAATAAAAATAAAAAAATCTTCTAACAAACAAAAGTCCAGGACAGATGGCTTCACAGGTGAATTCTTTCAAACATTTAGAGAGGAGTTAACACCCATCCTTCTCAAATTCTTCCCAAAAATTTCAGAGAAAGGAACACTCCCAAACTCATTCTATGAGCCCACCATCACCCTGACACCAAAACCAGACAAAGATCCTACAAAAAAAGAAAATTACAGACCAATATTACTGATGAATATACATGCAAAAATCCTCAACAAAATACTAGCAAACAGAATCCAACAACACATTAAAAGGATCATACACCACGATCAAGGTGGGATTTATCCCAGGGATACAAAGATTCTTCAATATACGCAAATGAATCAATGTGATACACCATATTAACAAATTGAAGAATAAAAACAATATGATCATCTCAATAGATGCAGAAAAAAGCTTTTGACAAAATTCAACACCGATTTATGATAAAAACTCTCAAGAATGTGGGCATAGAGGGAACCTACCTCAACATAATAAAGGCCATATATGACAAACCCACAGCATACATCATTCTCAATGGTGAAAAACTGAAAGCATTTCCTCTAAGATCAGGAACGAGAAAAGGATATCCACTCTCACCACTATTATTCAACATAGTTTTGGAAGTCCTAGCCATGGCAATCAGAGAAGAAAAAAGAAATAAAAAGAATACAAGTTGGAAAAGAAGAAGTAAAGCTGTCACTGTTTGCAGATGAGATGATACTATACATAGAGAATCCTAAAAATGCGACCAGAAAACTACTAGAGCTAAACAATGAATTTGGTAAAGTTGCAGGATACAAAATTAATGCACAGAAATCTCTTGCACTACTATATACTAATGATGAAAAATCTGAAACAGAAATTATGGAAACACTCTCATTTACCATTGCAAGAAAAAGTATAAAATACCTAGGAATAAACCTACTTAGGGAGACAAAAGACCTGTATGCAGAAAACTATAAGACACTGATGAAAGAAATTAAAGATGATACCAACAGATGGAGAGATATACCATGTTCTTGGATTAGAAGAATCAATATTGTGAAAATGACTATACTACCCAAAACAAACTACACATTCAATGAAATCCCTATCAAATTACCAATAGCATTTTTTTTGGAACTAGAACAAATCATCTTAAAATTTGTATGGAGACACAAAAGACCCGGAATAGCCAAAGCAGTCTTGAAGGAAAAAAAACGGAGCTGGAGGAATCAGACTCCCTGACTTCAGGCTATACTACAAAGCTACAGTTATCAATACAATATGGTGCTGGCACAAAAACAGAAACATAGATCAATGGAACAAGACAGAATGTCCAGAGATAAACCCACGCACCTATGGTCAACTAATCTATGACAAAGGAGGCAAAGATATACAATGGAGAAAAGACAGTCTCTTCAATAAGTGGTGCTGGGAAAACTGGACAGCTACATGTAAAAGAATGAAATTAGAACACTCCCTAACACCATACACAAAAATAAACTCAAAATGAATTCTAGACCTAAATGTAAGACCAGACACTATCAAATAGTGCTTTGATATAGATGTTTTCATTGATGAGAAAAACATGGCTGTTGATAAGGAGACAAAAATATGTTCATTTCAAATACTTTTACAATTAACCTCTGGTGACTATGTACCTGAAATAATTCTATTCTCAATTTGAAAATGAGATTAATGATACAAAATTAGATGTACTATAAAAATCACTGTGAAATTCTGAAGGATCCCATCTAACTCCTCAGCTAGTTTAATTATTTTAATTATATGATCAGGAAGCAGATCTAGAGACAAGCACACAGGAGCCTATTAGTTTGAAAGTCAAAAGAAGGGGATAATGATCAAAATGTGATTAAGGAGTTTTAGATCTATAATTTCAGAGAAATAAAAATCCCTAAAATGAAGATGATTTTAGGTACTTGCATTGTTTATGCTGAGAGTAGTATAAGAGTTAAATCATTTTTTAATCTTAAGCACTCTTAAGTTCATGGATTTTCATGGCAAAAATATATACAAACACTTTTTTCCATACAAATTATTCCTTAATTTTGGTCAATGGCAGCATTAGAAAAAAACATTAGAAGCCATCCGGATCAATTCTCTCACAAGTAAAATAAAAACTTGAAGGACACTTACTGGGGGAAAAACTGTAATCAATGGTTATTTGGGGCAATAAGTTTTGCCAAGAACTTTTGCTATGGGTATTTTACCTCTTTTAAATTTTGAAAAACTCATGTGACCAGAAAAATAAAGCATATCACAAAAAGTGCTCATGCACTTGCAGTCTAGAACTTCAAGCATTTTGTATTCTCATTTCAGACATTTTAATTTGTATTAACATTTGAATATTTATTTTGTCAATAAGTTAATTTTGCTCTGTATGATAGCAGGTTCAGTGTGTTTGTAATAGAAAAGGTGACAAATAAACTGAAATGTACATGAAATAAGAACTTGTCAGACAAAGGAACATGTGCACATCTTTAGGATGATAAATGAATAAGGTGTGCCAAGTGGAGTCAGGGAGTCTGGCAGGCTTCAGGAATGGTGCGAAGTTGAGTGAATCAAGAGAGTTAGCCTTGGCCGTTATGGGAAAATAGATTGGAGAGTTCAGGTTTTGCCAGAATGTTGTGAGCTTTAGATTTAGAGTTGATTCCAACCTAGGATATTATCCTTAGGCAAGTAGAAAACCAACAGAGAAAATTACATTTCATGCTAGTCCATTAGAAAAATTGAGTTAAAGAAACAATAGTGTAGAGCAAAGATTGTCATAGAATGTGAATGGATAACTTCAGGTTACATAGAATCATGTTTTAATAAATTGATGTCCCCTGAAACGTTACCAGAAGATGAAAAGTGAAAAGCTTTTACTTTTACTTAAAAAGTTCTTTACTTTTTTAAACTGCTATTTTTTAAATTAATATTGTAGGAAATTTAAATATTCCAATTTGAAAAGAACAAAGTTCTTTTTGGAACTTCCGTATTTTTTTTTTCTAGTTTGCAAAGATGTGATGACTTTATTGTTATCTTATCAGAAGGAAGTATGGTTCCCTACGAGCTATGTGTCTTTGAACAAATGCCAGAGACCTTTAAGAGACAGTTCACAAAAAATCTTAAAACTGTTTGATGGGTCTTTCTAAAGTGTTGTAGATTTTTCATTATTATATTTCATTGGTTATTCATCTTTTCTTTTGTGTGAAATATCACTCATTTTTTTTTGTCATGTTTCTACTTTTCTAATAGGTCATAAAGATTTCTTATACATTCTGGCTATAAACACTTTGTCATCTCTATGTGAAAAAATTTTCTCCTTTCCTTTCTCAAATCTTACAAATACTTCATGGTATTTTTGGTAAAATTAAATTTTAATTTTAATGTAATTAAATTCACTAAGTTTTTCTTATGTCAACTATAACTTTTGTATATTATTTAATAAATCTTCCATATCAATAACTTATTAAGATATCCAGTTTGGTTAATGTTTCCTCACAGATAGACTTAAAATCAAAGAACAAAGCAAAGATAAATGGAAGGAAAAGGAGCAAAAGAAGAAAATATACAGCTTCTATCTTGACTCTGAGATCTCACCTATATACTCAGCTCTTTGTTATTACCTTGTTAGGGTTCTGGTTGCTTAGGAAGATCTATGCTTATTACTTGCTGCCAAGACTTATTTAATGGTCCACTTTCTGGTCCTACTATGCTCTGAATCTAGTCTTTGTTCCCAGACCTTGTTGATCTAGATTCACCTGTTGCTAACTGAATCCTCCTTAGCTGAATCCTCCTTATATTTTATTAAATATATATATTAATATATATATTTCATCTCATAACAAAAGCATGAGAGTCAATTCTATCTGTATTAAAAAATAAGATTCTTAAGCACAAGGAATATTGAAGTTTTGCATCCTTGTATATAGCTCAGTACCCTAGACATTCAGTAAAAATATTAGATTTTAAATGAAAAAAAAGTTCTTAATACATAAAGGCAGCTGGAATAAAATATCTAGGTATATAAAGGTAGCTACTCTAGAAACCTCTAGTTTTCAGCATGGACAATGGTGATCATGGACAAGCATGCTGTATGATCAGGCCATGCAAGATGGCTGTTCTCTTGCTCTCTGTACATCCACTGCTCAACAAGTGCCTGCTTCACCTACACCCTACTCACATGACGGACCTGCCTACATACTTGCCCCAGGCCCCAGCTAGTGATTGTTCTAACTTTGGATCAGAACCTCTCCATTATGATAACTTATCAAAGGGGCAGTGAGGGACATGTCCCTCTGCTGGTTTTCCTGGTAACAAATGAGCCAATTTGACCTCAATTTCCCTATAACTGGTAACCTCCCCTTCCCCTGGGAGTGAAGATTGCCACCATGTTCTGGTTCTCCTTCTGCCACACAAGGGTGGGGTGCTTCTCCAGGACCTTGCTTCAGACATATAAGCTCCACTTATCCATTAAACCATTGACTGATGGCTCTGTCCCTGCCTCGGGGCTATTTCTTTGGTCTTGAAGCTGGGCAAGTACAGGCCTTATAGGTCTGCAGGGTGCAAATCAACACATGTATGAGAAATAAGCCCAAATATTGGAGAAGGTAGGGGAGACTCTGTAACCTATGACTTCACAACTTAACTTAAAAATCCAGTGCTGGAAGTGATATGTATTTCTGATCAGGGGTATGTGAATATACACTTTCAATAGAAAAATGGTCTATTGTAAGACTTCAATAAGGAGATTTATGTATGTAAGTATGTATTTATTTATTTATATTCTTCAGGAGAAGAGAAAGAGTATAGAATTTTAATTTCCATTGCCCAATTTTATTATAGTATAATAACAATAACTTTATTAATAAAAATGCAATAAAATCTTATTTTAGATAGGTATTTTCTAATTTATTCTTTCTTGATTTTTCTTTCTTATTTATTAAAGTCAAGGAATGCTTATCATCACTTTTGAAGTAAAATATGAATACCCACTTCTCTCTCTCATTAAGCTTCTGACCACAGTGCCCACAAAAATGATTCCTGTTAGGCACCAAGAATAACCTATGGAAGTATTAAATGAAAAACATCCACAATGGAAATACTATACAGTATCAATTGCAGATGAGAAAAGACTGAGGATTTCTGGGATGACCTTACACACAGAGAAAGAGATGGCAAACGTCATTTTCCTTGTGGCCCCTCTGCTGGGCCACAAATGTTATAAAATTTCAAAGTTAAAAATAAAGAAATTCAGATGACTGTGAGGTGAAGGTGCCTTAAGACATGGGCCTGGTCTGGTCTTCCAAAGGTTTGGGGTATGTGGGTATCTTGTAAATCTCAGGCCTGTAGTACTCCTGTGACTTTTGGATACAATTATTTTAAACTCGGAATGGGGTTGTTCTTTCCCAAGGGTCATTTAGAACAGTGTAAGGGTATTTTTGGTAGTACTGCTCCTGAGGCTACTAGGTTAAGTAAGCAACCACACAATGAGGAATTTTATCTAACTCAAAGTGCCGATAGTGTGCTAATTGAAAAAAACATGTATTGGGTCCCAGAATAGAGGAGTCAGGGAGCTGAATTTTACTACTGGCTCTGCTTACAGGATGAAAGAAAGGAGAACTTCATAGTTTTATTCATGTCCAACACAGCACAGCAGATAACAAGGGGAAGGGATTATATCTCAATTAAAGAGTGTTCTTGGAAGGTTCCTTGTGTCGCACCTTTCAGAAACCTATGTTCACACACTCTACTAAAGAAATCATACTATTAGGGGCAGCAGGAAGCTAGGTGTCAATGTACGTGTTGCTATACCAATTTAATCATCCCTACTGATTATAACATTGTAAACAAGCTCAAATTAGCTTATGCTCATCCCTCATTTTACAGAGAAGAAACCATGGGGCTAATTATTAAATGACTTCTCTGTGTCTGATTACTGAGGAAATAGATCCATCTCATAACCTATAAGATTCATGATAATTAGCCACATAGTAACAACTGGGCAACATTTGATTCCATTCCATTCTATGATTATTAACAAAGATTAAAGATAGGTTGTGTGCGTGAAGGTGTGTGTGCATGTGTGTGTGTAGGGGCACAGTGGAAGTATAGGACAAACTTTTTTTTATGGAATGATTATTATTTTTTAATTTTAATTGATCATTCCTGTAACTCATTTTCACTGTTAACTCTACTTTAACTTTTTAAAAATAAAATTTGAATGATCAACATTATTCTGAAATTACTTAAATCCTTCCTCAAAACAATAAACAAAAATCTCTAATACTTTAGAAATATTATTTGTGAATAATGACCTCATTCCATCCTCTCTAAATGAGCACTTTGGAAAATAATATTTCAAGAGACATTTGAGCCTTTGAAAGTTTTCCTTTGTGAAGCTTTTTTGTGTTTTTTTTTGTAATGTAGTGTTTGTGTTTATGTTAAATATTGAAAATAAGAATGCTTTCCTTCCTATTTCTTCCAGAGTAAGGGGAAAAAGTTAGAGCCCCTGGGTGCCTTCCTCTCAGCATATAAGCCTAACAATGTAAGCACCTAGGGCTAAAAATACATTTTCCAAAATGAATAGAAAAATCATCAGGTATTCAAGAAGGGTGACAAATTTCTCTGGTCCTAGCATAAGGCTAAAAATGAGTCACTGAATCTAGATTGTGAAATAAGCCACAGGGAAGTAAGGATGTTTTCCAGCTAAAAGTTAATCATTAGAATATATTATTCAAATAAAAATATAGACTGAATTGAAGCTAAAACCCAACACTATTCTCTTTACCACATTTGGAAAACAGTGACTATTTAATCTCACTAAAATACAAATTTTTTGAAAAGTAAATACAGGATTAAGAAAAAATACCTATTAAGTGTTATCTATTCAGCCACATTTTTTGTAGTTGAACTACACTTTTATGACTCTCAGTGGTGATTCTAATTTTGTTTCCCTTATGAAACTTTGGAAGTTGCAAAGCTGCTGTTGTATACTTCCTGAGCTTTCTGTTTGGCCTAAGTAGGCAGAGAGGTTTTTCAATTGCCATTACCTCTAGGTGTTTCTTAAACATAAAATCTGTATACGAATCCACCAGGCAATGATGGTAGAAAGGTTTATTTTTTAATGGTCTCAGTCAACTAAAAAGAGATTGCATTTACATAAAAAAAGAATACCAACATAAGTATCAATGCTAAGCATCAAGTATGTGGCATAGACTAGAGTTCTCCAGAGGTTCAGAGTAGGGAAGAATAGCTAAACAGTCTCTATAATATACATATATGTTTTGTAGTATGGGAGTGGATAGTGTGAACCAGGAACTCCCTGTTGGATTAGATGGGTGTTATAACTTATTTTCTCCAGGAGAAAAGTCAGTAGAGTATGGTAGCACCAGATTAAAGAATTAAGTCACCATGTGTGGAAATAGGCTAAACTGAAAATAATCACTTCCAACAAAGTAGTTCCCAGAGATGGGCTCAAAGAGTTCAAAGCCAACTGAAAACAAGAGGTATGATCAGCAGAGACAAGAAATAGCAATTGAAATGAGAAAAAAAAAAAAAAACTGAAGAGGACTTAATGGCAAACATCAAGTTGAGATGAAGAGTGGTGGTTTTCAGTTAAATTTATCTAATTGGGTCAGCTTCTTAATTTCAACTTTAAGTAATTAAATTAAGTTAAATATTTGATTTTGAAATGTGTTTAAATTCAGAATGTACTAACAAATTAAAAACACTAGAATTTACACTTCAAAAGCCATGACATTTCAAATAGCAGCCATGAAATTCTCCATCATAAGATCAAACTGAGCAAATCTTATAGACCTAAAAGGGCTGGAAGTTACAGTTTTTCAAACGTGTTGAAGAAAACGGTATCATGTTTCAGTGTTCATTCAGTTTACACTTTAAATTTTTAAAAAATTTTAATTTATTTAAACAAACAAAAAAAAAGTTCATTCATTTCTCTTACCCCTCCATTTCCCACCCCTGGCAACCACCATTCTGCTTTCTGTATCTATGAGCTTGCTTTTGTTGTTGTTGTTTGTTTGTTTAGATTACACATATAAAAGAATGCCCATTATCAAAAAATCTAGAAACAGTAAATGCTGGAGAGGGTGTGGTGAAAAGGGAACTCTCCTGCACTGTTGGTGGGAATGTAAATTGATACAGCCACTATGGAGAACAGTATGGGGGTTCCTTAAAAAACTAAAAATAGAACTACCATATGACCCAGCAATCTCACTACTGGGTACATACCCTGAGAAAACCGTAATTCAAAAAGAGACATGCACTACAATATTCATTGCAGCACTATTTACTATAGCCAGGACACAGAAGCAACCTAAGTGTCCATCGACAGATGAATGGATAAAGAAGATGTAGCACATATATACAATGGAATATTACTCAGCCATAAAAAGAAACAAAATTGAGTTACTTGTAGTGAGGTGGATGGACCTAGAGTCTGTCATACAGAGTGAAGTAAGTCAGAAAGAGAACAACAAATACCATATGCTAATGCTTATGCATGGAATCTAAAAAAAATGGTACTGATGAACCTAGTGGCAGGGCAGGAACAAAGATGCAGACATAGAGAATGGAATTGAGGACACAGCAGGAGTGGGGAAGAGGAAGCCAGGGTGAAGTAAGAGTAGCATTGACATATATACACTACCAAATGTAAAATAGATAGCTAGTGGGAAGCAGCAGCATAGCACAGGGTGATCGGCTCGGTGTTTTGTGATGACATAGAGGGGTGGGATAGGGAGGGTGGGAGGGAGGCTTAAGAGGGAGAGGTTATGGGGATATATGTATCCATATAGCTGATTCACTTTGTTGTACAACAGAAACAAACACAAGACTGTGAAGCAATTATACGCCAATAAAGATGTACATAAAAAAAAGAAAATGATACAGTATTTGTCTTTCTTTGTCTGACTTATTACACTTAGCATAACACCCTCGAAATCTACCCATGTTTGTTGCAAGTGGCAAGGTTTTATTTTTCCCATGGCTGAGTAATATTCCTGAGTGATATATATATATATATATATATTTATGCCATGGTATCTTTATCCATTCAAACATTGATAGACACTTGGGTTCTTTCCATATCTTGGCTATTGTAAATAATGCTACAATGAACATAGGGAGGCATATATCTTTTTAAGTTAGTGTTTTCATTTTCTCCAGATAAATATCCAGAAGTAGAACTGCTGGATCATATAGCAGTTCTGTCTTTAATTTTTAGTAGATTTTTTTTTTTCCGGTACGCGGGCCTCTCACTGCTGTGGCCTCTCCCATTGCGGAGCACAGGCTCCGGATGCGCAGGCTCAGCGGCCGTGGCTCACGGGCCCAGCCGCTCCGCGGCATGTGGGATCTTTCCGGACCGGGGCACGAACCCGCGTCCCCTGCATCGGCAGGCGGACTCTCAACCACTGAGCCACCAGGGAAGCCCCTGTCTTTAATTTTTTGAGGAACCTCCATGCTGTATTCCATAGTGGCTGCATCAATTTACATTCCCACCAACAGTGCACTAGGGTTTCCTTCTCTCTACATCTTCTCCAACAATTGTTATTTCTTTCTTGCCTTTCTGATAATAGCCATTCTAACAATGATATTTCAATGATATTTCAAGTATCTCATATTTCAAATGATATTTCATTGTGGTTTTGATTTGTATTTACTTTTTGTATTTTTGTTAGTAATTTGCATTATACTCTATTTAAGCCTATATTCTAATGATTGTTTTTATTTGACAAATATTCCTACTTCACTGTAGTTTACCTTTACAATCTAGATTCAGCTACTTATAATGGTTCATGTTTCTACTTTTTCTTGAATTTCAAGATCATATCAATTACTAATTCCATTCTTTGAAAGAAAATGCCAATTGTATGTAAAGGCAATAAATGTCCAATCCAAAGACAATTAAATTTTTATTATTATTATTATTTTTAATTAATTAATTTATTTTTGGCTGCATTGGGTCTTCGTTGCTGTGCTCAGCTTTCTCTAGTTGCGGCAAGTGGGGTTTCCTCTTTGTTGCATTGTACAGGCTTCTCATTGCAGTGTCTTCTCTTATTGCAGAGCACCGGCTCTAGGCACATCGGCTTAAGTAGTTGTGGCATGCGGGCTCAGTAGCTGTGGCTCACAGGCTCTAGAACGCAGGTTCATTAGTTGTGGCTCGTGGGCTTAGTTGCTCTGTAGCATGTGGGATCTTCTCAGACCAGGGCTCGAACCCATGTCCCCTACATTGGCAGGTGTATTCTTAACCACTCTGCCACCAGGGAAGTCTCCAATTAAAATATTTTAATTCCAACAAAAAGCGTAAGCAGCAGTGTTTCTGACATCTTAAGAGTCCAGTCTGATTTATTCTCATATCCTCACAATACAACAACAGATAAAAGATGGTCTTTATTCTGACACCAACTGTTAGAATCCACAGGTTTAAGGTCATGGTCCCCCACAAAACCACCTTATTTTATATGCTAGCTACATGTTGGATCCCTAGGCTACCTGCACTTCTGATCAAATGGCCATGAGTCTGGGGTTTCCATGACCCTCCTCAGGTTTGGTAAACTCTTATTACAACACCCTTGGCCCACTGTATACCCCATTTAAGAACTCATTCATATTCAACCCAATGTATATGTCTCCTTTAAAGTGATGAATCCTTCCATTGACCTCAGGCAGGATTCATCACTTTGTGCTACTTTTAAAACTAGTCATGATGCTTTCTATTAGGCATTTTGTTGTAATTTTGGTTTGTGTATGTTCCTTAATAAGTGCTTACCTCCTTGAAAATAGGGCTTACGTTGTCTTTTGCTCTGCATTTTCTGGGAACCAGCACTGTGTCTTTCACTCACAGGACACACACATGTATGAACGTATATGTGTGTACATATGAATATATGTGTGTATGTGGACCTGTGTGTGTGCAATCCATATGGTCTTGAAGCTGAGAAATTTTCTAATCAACTATGAAGTCCAACTATGTGTCTACTTTCTTGTTTGCTATTTTCCTAATTTCTCTTTCTCTTGCTATTTATCACATGAAATGCAGAACATAAGGAAGATTTTCCTCTGTTCAAATGGCTTGGAACACTTCCAATGCCTGCTGATTAGAAGCTTAGTGTCCACAAACAAGAATAACAATAACTAATAGTTTCCAAACTCTGAGAGAGATTGCATTGATTTTTGTGACACTGTTGGAAAAGAAAATATTCTGAGGATGATTACAGGGTAGAAACACTATCATATTACTCCTGAAATGACTTTTTTTTTTTCCCTTTGGACCCACGCTCTCTTCTTTTCAAAACAGAGAAAATTCATTAAGCTTTTTGAATCTCAGTTTCTTAATAAAACTGGGCTTCTTACTATTGATGATGATATTGACAAAGATATGCAAAGATTGAAAGAGATACAATGCCTAGCATTTGGATTAAGTTTATGATGAAACTTTGCACTGCAGTTTGTTTCATAAAATGCAAGTTGGTTGCAGAGAAATTTAATTCTGTTTCCTTGACAAAACATCCTAAAACATATTTGGGCACCCAAGAAATATGATCACCTGACAGACTTTCAATGGCTAATCAAATTAAGGAAATTAGTATGCTGGTAAAAGTTAAGAAGTTGGCTGAAAAAAATGTGAAAACAGGCCTCTAAAAGAGAGAGAGAGAGAGAATAAAGGGAAAACAGAGAAACAGAAACATTATCCTCAGTTTCAAAATCGCTTTGACCCACAGCAGAGTTTAAAGAAACTTCAATCTGAGACAAAAGGATGGAACCCCTGATGTGATATCAGTCACCTACACTCTTATGGCCTGTGATACTTAAAGCCTTCTGAGAATTTAGGTGCTCATATTAAAGTGAGTGTTGGGAAAAAGTCAGTGAATCAGGGGTCATGATTTTTCAAGAAGGACCAACCTTCTTTTTTATAGGTGCACTGAAGCTAAGTAGGAAATTTAGGTGAGAAATTACCTTTGGCAGGTGAGTGCTTGGCATCATATTTACTGCTGAAAAATTGCAGGGAATCACTTCTTTACCTACTGGGACTCTTAACAGAGACCTGATTCTGTTGTAGCATATCATTAATGGGACTGTAAGGAATAGAACATGAAATTGTCTTTCCTTGAGGTAATTAAAGTACCAATGTCGTTAAGCCACAAGGGAAACCCCTGTAATTACAGGAGTTGATCTCATTAAGCTTGCTAATGTTTTTTCACTTAGAATAATTTTCGTAAATTAACTAATCACGGAATTTCAAGTTTCGATAAGATTCTACCAATAAAAGAAGCTCAACTATATTAATAAACTTTTAAAGATAGGTGATAATGTACATCATGTTGAAGGGGATTACTGCATGCAGTCTTGTGTATCTACTAAATGAAGGTGGCGATGACAGAAGAATGAATTGGAAAAAGACAAATATTCTAAAATCTTCTAGCATTCCTTATGTAGAATATAATGACTAAAGAGAAAAAAATTGTCATAAAATATTTTATAATAAATACAATGTATGAGTTTTTATCCAAAATTCTGAAATCTCTAGCATTATGATATGTATTAAATTCTAAATTCATATTGAAGCATTATAGTTAATATATCTAAGCAAGTGCCTAGAGATTATCGTACTAAATGAATCAAGCCAGACAGAGAAAGATAAATATCACTTATATGTGGAAATCAAAAAAAAAGAAAAAAAAAGGATACAAATGAACTTATTTCCAAAACAGAAAGTGATTCACAGGCATAGAAAACAAACTTGTGATTACCAGAGGGGAAAGGGGGTGGGGGGAGGGATAAATTAGGAGGCTGGGATTAACATATACACACTACTATATATAAAATAGCTAACCAAAAAGGACCTACTGTATAGCACAAGGAACTATACTCAATATTTCATAATAACTTATAAGGGAAGAGGATCTGAAGAAGAATATATATATTATATATTAATATCAGAAGATTAATACCAATCATAGATTATCTTTTAGTTAATATACTTTATTTTTAAAAATAGTTTTAGGTTTACAGAAAAATTGATCAGGTAGCATAGAGTTGCCATATACCTGCTTTCCTTCTATGTTGATAGCAGGTCTCTCTGCTATTAACATCTTGCATTAGTGTGGTAGATTTGCTACAATTGATGGAGCAGTATTGATAACGTTATTATTAGCTAGAGTTTATAGTTTACAGTAGGGTTCACTCTGTGCTGTACAGTTTCATGGGTTTTGACAAATACTTAATGTCATTTATCCACCATTACAGTATCATGCAGCGTAGTTTCACAATCCTAAATGTGCTCTGTGTTCTACCTCCTTGTCCCCATGCCACCAGCAAAACCTTAGGCTACCACAAAAAGTTTCACTGTCTCTGTAGTTTTGCCTTTTCCAGTGTAATATAGTTGGAATCATACAGTATGTAGCCTTTTCAGACTGCATTTGCATATGCATTTAAGCAATATGCTTTTAAGATTTCTTCATGTCTTTTTGTGACTTGATAACTCATTTCATTTTATTGCTGAATATTTCATTGTAGAGATGGGCTGCAGTTCCACAGTTTTTTTCCATTCATCCATTGAAGGACATCTTGGTTTTTTTAAAGTTTGAGGAGTAATATAAAAAGCTGACACAAACATTTGTGTGTAGTAAACCAAACAGAAAAGATTCCTCCCTGCTTGCACTTACATTTTTATTGGGAATTCAGATATAGAACAGATAAAGAGTTAATCCCTAAGAGACTTCCAGGTGGAGAAGAGGACTTAAGATTCAAGTTAGGAAATTTAGACTAACTTTCCCAGAAATGTGAATATGGAGTAAGGCAAGGCAATGACATAAAATAATTGGAACTGACTGGAGTTAGGAACTCTTTAGTTCTTTCTCTATACTTAAAGATCCTTTGATTGTTGTCCTGTGTGATGACTGAACTATTCTCCTGTATTTTTGATTTTGTAAGCTACACAACATCCTTTCTTTTTTTCAGCTTTTTTTATTACATGAAAAATTCTTTAAATTCTATAGTGCTTTACAATTTTCAAAAGTTTCATACACATGACTCTGTATAATCCCATGCAATACACTTTCTATCAATTTCTTTTGCTAACATCAACTAGAGTTGGTTTCTGCTGCTTGTATCCAAAGTACTCTAATTAATACAATGTTGAAAATACTTCTGATGGCAATAAACTAATGAAATATTGGAGACGGAGATGATTTTAAATTTTCCCTTGCTGTTTCAAATGTAAAATTAGGTTGAAGCTTAACATCTTTTCCCAAAGAGTCACTTCAGTGAGCCAGGGATATGTTACAGCAATCTACACATCAAGTATTGATATTATTCACCAAGACCCCTATTCTAATTTCTGAATATAGTTTATACATACCACTATTAGAATCATAATCACCTTATATGATATTTTTAGTGCAATTTAGGTTTTAGTACAACTTAGGTTTAGTTTTCTTGAGTGTTCCCAAAATGAATTATTTATCTTTGTGTACCAGTTCCTCTAAGACCATATGAGATCAGAGCTTAATGCTCAATAAAGATTTTTTTGTTAGTGAAAACAATAGGATACCTTTAATAAAACTTTCTCAGCTTCCTATATTAAAATATTTCCTCTCCTTATTTTCATTTTCTTCTAGTACTCTAGATTTTTTGCATATTATAATTTTGTATATCCTTCTGCCTTTCATCTAAATCAAAATGAAGTAATCCTGAGATTTAACTAAGAGTATGTGTGCATGTATGTGAGTTTATTTCAATGATATAAACAAATCTTAGCATATTCAGATAATTTAGATGGCCAACATAACCAAATAAATCCATACTCTTTCAGAATCAGCACTTTTGTTTGTGTTTAAAATTATGCTGGCACCAAAAGTATAACTTTAATTGTCTTAGTATAATTAGAAAAGAAAAGAAATAAACTTAATAAGTAAAAGATGATTTTGTGTCAAGTGAAAGCCAATTGATTCACAGCATGTTTTACAAAGAAATTTTCCACAGTCCCTGGAACAGAGAAATGTGGTGGAAATTGAGTCCTCAAAGGGCCCAGGAAGTAGAAAAATGCTGACTGGAAAGAATCTGTACCATGGTAGTCAATAGCATATTCCTTTAGTGAGTTATACATATATGTATATTTCCTATGCCCTCCCTCTTGTGTCTGCCTCCCACCCTCCCTATCCCACCCCTCTAGGTGGTCACAAAGCACCGAGCTGATCTCCCTGCGCTATGCGGCTGCTTCCCTCATATATGTATGTATATACATATACACATGTATATGTATAGCTCATTTAGTTTAAAAAAACCCTCAACAGACATTTTAAATAAATGTTGTTAATTTGAATTTTATTGGCTTTGTTCTTTTATCTAATGTATACATTTGTTTTAGTTTTATGGTTGCATAAAAGCTGTAACATTAGGGGTTTACACTTTGCTTTATGTTTATACATATTTAAGTAACATTATAATCAAAAGAATTTAACGCAACATTGGAAGACTATGACTATTTCCCTTTTAATAGGGATTTATATATTAAATAAAATTGGAGAAACAGTATTCTAGACCAACATCTTTCTTTCCAAAGTCAAACGTTTCAACAATATCAAAGGTCCAAACTCTGAAAGACCTTATGTGTCTCCTGCCAGAGACTGTTGGGCAAAGTTTCTGTCTAGTGTGTTCTATTTAGTTATGTAATTGCCAACTTTTTAATTTCTATTTTATCCCTCAGCTAATATTCCAAATAAAAAAATAAACTTGATCACATAGCTTTAAATTTTTATGAGATATTTGGTGTATTAATATTTCATATAAAAGTCACTGTTGTTTTTCACTATAACTATGAGATATTAAAATTTTTACTTTCTAAAAATAAAAGAATACCTAGAAAAACACTCTGCCTTCACACATACATACAATGGTAAATTACTCATCCATAAAAAGAAGCGAAATTGAGTTATTTGTATTGAGATGGATTGACTTAAGAGTCTGTCATACAGAGTGAAGTAAGTCAGAAAGAGAAAAACAAATACTGTATGTTAACACATATATATGGAATCTAAAAAAATGGTTCTGAAGAACCTAGGGGCAGGACAGGAATAAGACGCAGACATAGGGAAAGGACTTGAGGACACAGGAAGGGAGAAGGGTAAGCTGGGACGAAATGAGAGAGTGGCATGGACATATATACACTACCAGATGTAAAATAGATAGCTAGCGGGAAGAAGCCGCATAGCACAAGTAGATCAGCTCAGTGTTTTGTGACCACCTAGAGGGGTGAGATAGGGAGAGTGGGAGGGAGACGCCAGAGGGAGGGGATATGGGGATATATGTATATGTATAGCTCATTCACTTTGTTATAAAGCAGAAACTAACACACCATTGTAAAGCAATTATACTCCAATAAAGATGTTAAAAAGAAAAAAAGCACTCTGCCTTTAGGTGAAAAATAATTTTATCTGTATCTCTCCTATAGTAGTTATTAATCCTTACCACCTTCTGCAGCAAGGGCCTCAGCCTGAGAAACAGTTTTGCTTGCTCTGTTAACCAGGCCTATTTTGGCATTTGTCATCTTCAGAACAATTATATGACAAGATACAGAACCTGATGGGAGTTACCTTATCCTATTGGATCAAGAAACTTAGAAAGTAAGTTTATTTCAAGACCAAATTTATTCTAAATACACTACAAAATCTATACTCAATCTCTTAGCTTAGGAAATAAAATTAAAACAAACATTTAAAAAATTAAAATATTTTCTATGGATTTGGGGGAACATTAGGTTGTATGGTGATTAGGTCATGGCTGGTTAGAGCACTGGTTTCCAGGGTCGTAGAGGCAGGCATGACTCATGCACTAACTGGCACTGGCAGTGCTGTTGATGTTGGTGACAACGCTGTTGACAGCAGGAGCACTGGTGGCGAGCACCCCCGTTAGAGTGCTATGACAGTCACATATGACGCTAATGCTGGCTGTGCAGGCCACAGCACTGGTTGGTAAATCAGAAGTCGTGTTTCTGCCAGGGGCATTGGCAGAGATGATATGGATGACAGCACCACCACCAGCCTCCTCAGTATCCTTGGTGGTGGCCGTCGATGCCTCACTAAGCATTTGAATTCATAACATAAAAATGACAGTTTCAGTATACAGTAATTGGGAGAGACAAAGGGGATGGCTAACTAGATCTACAGCCTATTTTTCCTTTCCACTGAACTCTTCTTCCCTGCCATTTTGAAATCTCAGTGTAAGTCTTGGCTTTTCTTTCTCTTTTGGAAATCACTTCAGTTTCAGATGGTAGAAAGCATTGACACATGCCATTAAAAGTCAATATGGAATTCATAAGATGATGCAGTTATTATGTACGTTTCACACAGCACTTAATCAGTGCATATTTCTGCACTTTACACTCATGAAAAAGGCAAAAGTAGGGAAGAATATAACAGCAAATGTTGGCATGAAGTAGACTAGCACTGTTAGAGCACACTGGTATAGGAATTCTGGAAAGAAAGCAAGATGCCTATACTTAGTGAAATTAAATATGTTAAGTCATATGCAAAGTGACCACACATATATTTCCACATAGATCATTAAGATGTCTGTGTGACATTGGTGGTGGAAGTGGGAGATGAAGGCAGCCTATGCTTCTATTCTAAGAGGACACTGATATGTGTTCAGTGGGTTACTCTACAACAGATAGAAGCCAGGAACTAGGCATACTTTCAGATCATAAAACACATAATACAGTGTGAAAGAAGTAAAGAAGCAAAGATCAAAAATATTAGAATGGATGCCTATGAGTGGGAGGTAGGTGTACTAAGGTGGAGAATGAAAATAAAAATAATATATGATAGACCAAAAAAGAAATCTTACATGTCCACGTTATGATAATATATTATGAACTGAGGAGTATTATTAATTTCATTGTCTGCAGTTGAGATTAAATATTTTTAAAAGGAAAAAAATGTGTAGGCTTCTTTTTGCTTTGTGTGTGTATGTGTGTGTGTGTGTGTGTGTGTGTGTGTGGTGTGTTTAATTTACTACCCAGAGAAAATAAAATGTCCAGAAAGAACATCTACCAAGAAAATAAAATAACAATTCTATGGATAATGTAAAAATAACTTAAAAAAAAAGATGAATTTAGCTATAAGACCCACTCCAGAAATATTTTAGCTTCCCCTCCATTCAGTTGTTGGCAGAAAATTGTTGTGCAGCCAAGCAGGAAATAACAGTAGGCAAAGAACTGTTTTCTCAGTGTTATTTTAGGCTAACTGTTTTAAAAATATTTAAGGTTTCTTTGACTTACTGTTGAACCAAATTGATTTTATTATCGCAAATAATAAAGGCCAAAACTTATGATTAAGCAAGAGAAAGATGAGCAGGAAATGAATGGTAGTTGCAATAAGCTCTTAAAAATGTCTTTCCCCTACTGGATGGTTATCATATTTTATAACATTTAACCCGTATCAAAATAGAAAACGTATTTGTTTCATATTCTTTAGTGACTTCATTGCTCTGAAAGGTGCAGAAAGTACAATTTCTTTAAGTCAATGATAGTATGATATTGTATTATGCTACTAAGCTTAAGACTTAGGAGTGTGTGTGTGTGTGTACACTAGGAAGGGTGAATGTCAGATGAAGATGTGGGGACAGATAACGGTGTAACACTTCATTCCTCCAGTATCATTAATGTTTTATTATTATTGTTATTGTACTGAGGAGAAAGGAGATTACTAGGTATGTGGGTATGTGGGTGGACTTCATTCTGAGCAATTTGAGAACTTCCTTTTTCACCCCTGTGGCAATATATTGGAATATATTAGAATATGGATTTACATTTCAGAAGCAGGATGGAATAGACACCATGGATGGCTCTCCAAGAGTCAGTCCACCCCTGCCTCACGTGCCAGAATGGCTGTGGGTGATTCTGACATTTGCAGGCGCAGCCATAACATGATGGCAGATTTGTTGTGTTTCTGGGACTAATGGAATCAGCAACTCCACTTATCTGAAACTAGCTCCAGAGGTGAGTCCTAATTAGACAGATACTCATTGTATTCTCTTCTCCATTATCAGTAGAACTAAATTGAGCCACTGATACATGAGAAGACTTTAACTGGAAGCATCTAGGAATAAAAATGTTCCGTCCTTAGGTAAAAGAAGAGACTTGTTTTTCTCTTCCCCAATGAAATGCATCCTAGACACGACCAAGGAAGCATTGACATTATATCTTCCAGCAGTCATCTTAGAACAATGAGAGAAACCATGCATAGTGCCAATGCACAAAGAAAGGCAGCAATAAGCCAGTGACTTCAAACCTAATGTAACACTGTGTTTCCAGTTATGTGGGTTAAAAAAAAAAAAAAAAAGCTTTTTCAGTGTTAAGTAGGTTTAAGCTGACTTTTTGTTACTTTGAATCAGTAGTAATCTATCTGATATAAAACAACAAAGCTAAGTATACTATTTGATATTAGAATAACAGGGAGAATAAGAAATGAAGCAGAGGGGAGGAAGACGACTTGAAATGTGATAGATTTGTTACTTAGTGAGCATGGACCAAGTGTCAGGGATGTGCCTGGTGAATGATCAACAACATCCCAATCTGTATCATAGCCCTTCAATGTAAGTATTTCTACATGACAGTATTAATATAACAGTATTAAAATGAGGAAACACTTAACACAAGGTCAACCATTTAGGAGCAAAAAGAGGTTTTGAAAAGAACACTTAATGGACGGAAAGAAAACTAGAGCATGTGAGAGACATAAAAAGTCAGAGAAGAGGGAGGGAAGCCAAGCTGGACTGGTAAACTAAGATATTTTGGAGAAGGAAAGGATAGTCCATAATTCTTACAATAAAGTCAATTAGAGCAAGAACTATAAAGTGTTTCTTTAAGATGATCATTATTGTATCATTGGTATTTGTTTTCAGAGCAGTTTCAGAAGTGGAGATAGTAAGGGGAAAATTGTATAGTGGAAGTAAAGGGTGAAATTCAGCAATATTTTAATGAGGAGGACAGTTTATAAATGGAGATATTAGTCTTCAGGATGACTTAATAATAACAATACATTAAATATAGGTTGAATAGTTAGTGAAGGAGTAGGGATTGAATACCCAAGAAGAGTAAAGCACTATAAAATAATTTTGGATATTTAATTACAGAAGACCAAGTTGACACTAGCTAGTTCAGTAGAAAAGAAATTTATTAAAGAATAACAGTTCACCCAAACATTCATTGGGAGTAATGGAGAACCTAGTCTTGTCTGAGCTTATATGAACAATTATCAGAAACACCCTGACAAAATAGCCAGATAAGGAAGCTGCTGCTTCTGCTGATCTCCAAACCAAAGCAAATCCACCATGATCAAAAAACTGCTGCTGTGAAACTCAGATCACGCCTTACCAGCCCCCAAACCACCATGTTGCCTCTGCCTCTACCTACACCAGGCAAATGGCTGTCATATCACATCAGCATCCTAGCTGCAAGGGAAAGTGTGTGTGTGTGTGTGTGTGTGTGTGTGTGAGAGAGAATGTGTGTGTGTGTGTGTGTGTGTGAATGTGTGTCTGTGTGTCTGTGTGTGTGTGTTTCCTTCCACATGGGAAAGTAACTTGACGATGGTGGTCATTTTCAAAATACGGAGTTTCAGAAAACTGTAGACCACCACAAGTAATCAATACCACAAAAATCCTAGAGAATGTGGAGAAAGATGTCATCTAAAGCGCAGCAGAATTTAAAGCAAAGGTGTTATGGGATTAAGGACTTAGATAATTTTTATACTCTTAATAATACTTGATTTGTTTCTGATACATTAGTGATGTATTCGATATACATCACATGCCTCAAGTCTTTTTAAAGTTTAAGTTGTTGCTGGCTTTTGACATCTTATATTGTCCAAGCTTTTTTGCTTTCCAAGGACTCCACAATCAAGAATTAAGAAAGGATGATGGGAAGTTGAGAAGATCATCCTCTGCAGCCTTTCTGAAGATGTGTAGCAGTGATGTGATTTGGGACCTGGAAACTAGTTCTGAAGGTGCTTCCTGATTAGACTAAGTCAGCCATTGTATTTTCATCTGCATTATCAGTTGCTATAACAAAGAAATAGATTCAAGCAGTTCTTTATGGATTTGGTTCAGATATGCACAGATTTCAGTTACCAAGATTTAGTAAATAACAGCAGTCCTTCAACATCATAGTTCAAATTCCAGCTTCCATAATATATTAAATATGAATAATTAAAGAAAGTACAAACTTCGCTGCTTCTTTTTCAGTGCACAAATCTCTATGTAAAGGAAAGAGGCATATCATGATCAGTGACCAATCATATCACTTCTTTCAAAATCTGCTGGTGACTATTCACTGCACATCTGTTATTTAATTCATGCACAGGCAGTAAATTTTATATTTGTTTTATCTCCTTGTCTCAGTGACAAACTCTCATGACATTTTACAAAAATTAGTTAATTAAAAGAGGGAATTGGCCATCAAAACTGAAAGTCAGCAAAGAAACAGTAAGTGGTAACTGGAGGTGAAATTTAAATAGAATAGAGATGAAGTTATAAGAGAATGATAGTGCCATTAGGGAGACTCTATCTAGGCAGCAAAGTAATTCAGTGAAGCTGAACTTATCAATGTAAACAAAAAGTGTTTGTGATGAAAAAGATAAAGAGGTCCCCCAAAAAAATGACACCAGCATAAATCTTCCCATTAAAGGAACTCTCAAAATTAAAAATGCAAAGGATAAAATGTTGGAAGCTGATCTAATTTCAGAAGGGAATATGACAATTCACCAAAACATAAAAAAGTACTCTCTTCATCTTTTAAGTTATACTATGAGAAGAAGAGAACACAGAGTGTTCAAACTTCTCTTGACACAATTTTTAAAAAGAAATACAGTTATCCCTCAGTATCTGCAGGTGATTGGTTCCAGGACCACCCCCTGCCAGCCCCCCCACACCACCACCACTTTAGATGCCAAAATCTGGAGATGCTCAAGTCCTTTATATAAAATGGCATAGTATTTGCATATAACCTATGCTCATCCTCCTGTATACTTTAAATCATCTCTAGATTAATTATAATACCTAATACAATGTCATACTATGTAAATCATTGTTGGTGTGCAGCAAATTCAAGTTTTCGCTTTTAGAACCACCTAAATTTTTTTTCTGAATATTTTCAGTTCGTGGTTAGTTGAATGGCAGATGCGAAACCCAAGGATATGGAGGGCTGACTGTAAAACATTTTCATTGTCAATGTTTCTAAAGCTTTAAATTAGGGTATACTAAATAAATATTAGTTTTACTGTTTTTATTCTCCTATGTATTTATAATTATCAGTAAGAGAGTTTCTTAACATTTTGACAAAAAAATAAAGGTCATGGAACAGTTGTAAGTTTTCCCATTGATTATTAATATTTCTTGGCATGGTTTCAGTTTGCATGGGCACTATTACAGCCTCACTCTGTAGAAGCAAGGACTCCTGGCAATTGGCATGCCCACAAAACAGAAATACTTTCACCATTTTTCAAGATTATAGGAAAAGGTGTAGGAAGGAAGGACAGGCAAATTCTACAGCAGCCAACACAGCTGAATCTAAGCCAATTTAAAAGGAATAGGGAAGAGATCCACTAACTCTACACAGAAAGAAGGTGAACTGCGGAAGGAGAATTTCTTTGTGCATCTAGAGTTTGATATTTCTTTAGAGGGTTAAAAACAAGGTAATGATAAAAAAATATGCTATAGGTTATAGGGATAAGATAAAAATGAAAAAGTTCCTGTCTGCAAGAAGATGAAACCAAAGAAATATGTGGAAAACAAAAATTAGATCTGATGGAAGCCCAGGGAAGGAATTGACCAAAGGAGGAAGGTCACCTCATCGAAGGAGGCTGAGTGAAGGCAGAATACATAGAGATGATGTATTCCCAACATATGAGAATGTTGCAGCAGACCATCAGAGGAGACTAAATGGAGAGAAATCCCCTTTAAGTAGTGATTTCTAAGCACAGAAAAGAATACATCAAACCTGAAAGCAAGAATTGGAGTAAATGAGTATCCCTCTGGGTCAAGAAGTGATCTCAAGGTATTTCCAATTATAAAATCTGAGAAAAACATGTTTAAAATTTCCACTGCAGTGAATGTTACATGGATAAAATAAATAGCTTTGGTACTGTGTGCTTAATTTTCAACCTGCCCAACCTGTATTACCTACTGTCTTTAAAAGCATCTATTTCTGAGATGGTTATTTTCCTCCCTCCCTCCCTCCCTCTCTAAACTAACTTCCTTCCTTCCTTCTTTTCTTCCTTCCTTCCTTCTTTCCTTCCTTCCTTCCTTCCTTTATTATGTGTGTGAACAGTTAGTTTGAAAAGTATCAACCTTCTTGACTGAAAAATTGAGAAATTGAGGTCTTTCACAACTTGATCAGTAAATGTGGAGGATCATTTAAGTTCAAGTGTGGAGTGGGAAAGGATAGGGTTCTAGGCTCACAATGAAAGCTATACAATTAAGACAGGAAAAGTAAGGAACCTTGAAATTATATTCTAAATAGTCTTCGTTAACATGGGTTACCTCCTGATTTCTGCAAAAAGTCTTACTTTGGACTGTTTGTTTTTTTTAACTATTTCTATTTTAATATGATTCTGGCAACAAGTAAGAGTTGGTGGCAAAAGTTGGGGTTTTACTCTGAGGTTCTTTAATACTGAAAATAATTCCTCGAGGTGATTACATTGTATTAATGTTTAGAAAGTTATTATTCACGTAATGAATCATTACTCTGCACTTATTATATTCAAATAATATTTTTGGCAACTTATGATGATCAAAGAATAACAAATATTCACATTACCTTCAGAGGTACTTACACTAAGGGGTTATTTATTGTTTTTGAAAATATAATAAAGTGTCCTCTAGACAGAAATTAAATACTTTAATAAGATAACTTGACTATGATTTTAGGTAAGGCAGAGAAAGTTTCAAGTTTAATCAGATTCTTTATCTTGGGAATGGAGTCTTATTTACGTTAAAAGAGGAACAAACCCTATTACTTTGGGTTAAAAGGTATTGTGTGTGTGTGTGTGTGTGTGTGTGTGAAAGAGACCATAGTGGGGAACTAAACTAAACAAAGGCCTGGATTTTATTAAGTGCAGTCTTGAAAAATCTCTCTGCAGTTTGTATATAGTATTTCAAAGGCCTGCGTGAAGAAAGAATTTCAGACTCTAGCTCTTGTTTCAAAAAGCATTTATAGATTCTGAGTTAATTTACGATAAGTAATACTTTAGCCAGAGACGTGGTGCTAAATAAATCCAATAGATAAATGGTGTTTCTCTTAACAGATATCATTAATTGATTTCCCAGGAAGTTAGGACAGGAGAACAGGCCACCTGCCTTCCTTTCTAGATATATACCTGGAAGAATTAAAGACAGGTGTTCAAACCTTGTATACAAATGTTCCGTAGCAGCACTATTTACACTAGCCAAAAGGTGGAAACAATCCAAATGTCTATCAGCTGAAGAATGGATAAACAAAATTTAGCATATCCATGCAATAGAATGCTATTCAGCCATACAAAAGGATGAAGTACTGAGGCATGCATCAACTTTGGTGAAACCTGAAAATATTATGCTAAGTGAAAGAAGCCAGACATATAAGGTCAAATATCATATAATTCCATTTATATGAAATATCTAGATTAGATATATCCATAGAGAAAGAAAGCAGATTAGTAATTGCTAGGGATGGAGAATGCAGAAGAGAGAGTGACTGTTTAATGGGCATGCCGGTTTCTTTAAGGGTAATGAAAATATTTTTTGGAAATTGATAGAGGTGATGTCTGTACAACATTGTGAGTGTAGTAAATGGTACTGAATTTTACACTTTAAAATGCTTAGTTTGAGGCTTCCCTGGTGGCGCAGTGGTTGAGAGTCCACCTGCCGATGCAGGGGACACGGGTTTGTGCCCTAGTCTGGGAAGATCCCACATGCCGTGGAGCGGCTGGGCCCGTGGGCCATTGCTGCTAAGCCTGCGCGTCCAGAGCCTGTGCTCCGCAACGGGAGAGACCACAACAGTGAGAGGCCCGCGTACCGCAAAAAAAAAAAAAAAAAAAGCTTAGTTCTATGTTATGTGAGTTTCACTGGAATAAAAGAATATTAGATACATACATATACACTTGTATACATTCACACACACACACACACAGATTAGATTTTTCATACATTAGGTGCATGGCTTTCCTCCATACACCTGCTGTTCCTCTTTCTGCACTTCTGTGTTAACTTGTCTATTATTATTCCACAGGTCTTAAGGTAGTTCTTTCCTAAGGTTTCTTTCTGCTCTAAGACTTTGGCATATTGTAATTTGTGTTCAAAGGCAACATTTGACCTGCATGTTAATAGTAGGACTTTCACTTAAACTTCTTCAATCTTCTCACCATCTATCTATTCATTTGGCTTACTTCCCCGAACTTCTACATTTCATCAATCACTACACTCTTTTATTTGTACTGACAAAGTGTTCTCAAATCTTCCCCCTACTTACAAATCCCACACTACTTGGTTAGTTCGAGTCTTCACCTAAACCATTGTTACAATCTCCAACATAGAGAGCTCCTTCTATCAATTATTACCTGCACTTCATATTGAAGTTTTTGTTTCTTATTTTGTAATTAAAAAAAATTTAAGCCACAAAATATACAGAAAAAAATATGGTGAAAAATTATGCAATCACCACCCAGAAATGCATTGTTTTATTGTATTTGCATTTTTGTAAATAAATAATGGTGATTATATTGAATTCCTTCTTATAAACCTCTCCAATGCTTTGTCCATTTGCCTTACACAAAGGACTTGTATGAATATTTTGCATTAGATTACATCCTAATCTGTATGTTGATATATTTAGTACATATGTGAAACCACTATAAAAATATTATGGTCTTGGGAATTTAAAAGTGTTAGGAGTTAAAATACTATATGCATGACTTTACAACTTAGTTTTTTACTTGTCAATGTATTTTTTGAGATTTACAAATTATTTCCAGTTCATTGCTTTTAGCTGTTCTAAGATCTTCCACAATGTGAAATATCACAATGTACTTTTATTTTCCCATATGAACAGAACTTTCTATTATTCTATACTGTTATTATAAGCAATGATGAAAAGAAGAAACTTGTATATGTGAAAAAGGATTATACAAATTAATGTTTAACCAGATATATAATTGAAATGTGGTAGAGTAAATGCACAGATAACTTTATGGATTTTGGAAAAGTTATCTACATAGTAGATGCCAAATATGCATGTGAATGTTTCTGGGTTCAGTGTAATGTGGTATTTTTCCAGCTGTCTTTTCCATAAGATTCTATGTTTCTTTACATTTTTACAATATCATAATTATATCTATTAATTCCTTATATTTCCCAATGTCTTTATATTTCTGAGTTGAACCTACTTTGCCATGGTTTGTAATGTATTTCTAGGTAAAATCAATAAATTTTCATAGGATTTGTGTATGTGTGTCTTTGTATTAGTGAGATTAGTCTTTACTTATCTTTTCTTTTACTATCTTATTTCTGTTTTGATATCATGGTTTTAGAAGTCTCATAGAATAATTTGGGTAGTGTTATTTCTTTTGACTTCTCTGTATTGTATATATTAACATTTATCCATGCTTTAAGTTTTATGTAACTTGCCTCTAAAACTTTCTGGGCCTGATATCTATTCTGAAAGAAGATTTTTTTGGCTATAAATTTTATACACTTTAGTCATTTTGGTCAATTCAGGTTTTCCATTTCTTCTTAAATCAAGTTTTTTTAATCATAATTGTCTAGTTCATCTAGGTTTTCAAAAATTTTATATTAATTTATCAGTATTTAAGTTCTTGGGGTATAATTTATAAAGTTGGTTTCTGACATATTTTTATTGTGTTAGACACAGAGTTTGTTGTGGTTATTCTCTAACACATATTTGTGTGTTTATCTATTTTTTTTTACCTGAATAGCCTCATTCAATAGTCCCATGTGATCCCTGGGTTGTAGAGGTAATGCAAAGGATGATGGGAAGGTAAGTACTCTGATTCTGACTTTTCTGGTCTCTATGGTATTCATTGTTCTGGTAGCAGTTTGTACTTTACTTTTGACTTTAATAACAGTCTTTAAGAATTCCTCATTTTTCAAGTCCTGTAACAATTCAGGGCATGTGATTTTATGTACTGTAGACTTAAGACACTGATTTCTTGGCTTGATTTCCTGCTATCCTCCACCCTAAACCCCACTGGCCCAGGTGCATCCTATGTGATGTTGTACAAGTTTTTCAGATTCAACAATTATTTCCCAGGTTCCAGTTTTCCAGGCAGGGTGTCAAATTCCAAGCCAGAATGTGTAGCTTTCATTGTCATCTTATGAGGACATTAACATACTCACTTTTAAGTTTGGTATTCCTTTTTTATTTTTGACACTTGGAGCTATCTATTCCTTGTTTTCATTCTTGGCTAGGGCTTTATAATTTATTTATCTGTCCATTTACCTATTTAAAAGTAGCATATTTACATCTTGCAAACACTAGACAGGACTTCCAAAATCAAGGCAGTTTACTATTCTGCTCTTTAGAAGTGTCCCAAAATATCCTGATTTATTTCAGTTTTCTTTAATCTTTTCTTTCCTTGTAATGTACATATCATTATGCATAACATTGTTCCCAATCATGTTCCAAACCACTTGACCTGCCAAGACTTCCTCGTTCTGCAGGCACCTTGTATCTTGGTCAGGGGAATTGCTCACTGAGCATACTCTAAACCTTTTCATATGTTCTTATCTCACTCTGAAGTGATTTTGTTTCTGCTCTGTAAATGATGTACCCTTTTAATATCCATTTCTAATTCCTCATCCTCTGTAAAACCACAGCTGATTTAATCATGTCATGTTACTTTCTGTATCTGCTTGCTCTTGTCAAATTTACAGCAATTAATGTATTTCATTGTACTCTTTGCTTGTGTATGTCTTTCCCTCACAGCTTTCATTTTTTGAGAAAAAGGCAATATTTTAATGTTTACGTACATACGTATATATTGTCCAGGGCATATAATAAATATTTGAGAAATAAATGCAAAAATAACAATTCAATGCAATTGTTTTTCAGAATTTTTTTTAACAAGTTCTTTGCTTTCCTTTCATTAGCCATCTCTTTATCACTTTTTATATCAGGCTTTATGCTTTGAGGCCACTTCATTTGATTTCCAGGTTTATTTCCTATCTAATAGATTCAGGGTTATTTTTGCATGTGGGTTTTTAATCTCCCAGCTCAGCATTACAAGTCAACCATAGCCGATAGCCTGCTCTAATTTATAGCCTTGGATTCACTCCAAAAATGGGTAACGATTAGCACTCTATCCAACGAAAGTCAATATCTCTACCCTGAACATTTGAGAAATTGTCAGTAAAGAAGAGAAATATTATATACTCCAAATGTAAAGGGAGAAAATTGAAGCTTGCCCAAGAGACACTTATTTTCTATTTGGGAGGCAATAGTCAACCGTAATGTAGAACAAAGTAAATTGTTATATTTACATATGGCCTATTTTGTCATTTTTACTAATTCCATTATCAAAAGAATATTCCTATTCTCTGCATTCTATAAATTCATTTAGATTCAGAGAACTTCTTCCCAAGGCTGACTTGTCTTCTACTCAATTTTGAAAATGTAAAGTGGATTATTTACTAAAAGTTAGGAAATGCTGACATAAATCAGGTTATTATCCATGCTCTGGTCTAGATAATATATATTTTGGTTCATGTAGAAATTAATTTTTACTATATCCTATTTCAATACAACTTCCATGCTCTGGATGAATTTTCTCATACTGGAAAAATTGTATAAGATGCTGAAGACCACTTGGTGGGGAAGTTGCAGAGATGACCAGCTGCAGGTTGTCCTACATAAAAAATGAGGCCTTTCCTAGGGTGGATGAATGAAAAGAACAGTAAAGAACATTAACAATAATAAGAACAATAACAACAAAACAAATGTGGAGTGTTTGCTCTGTGAAAAACACTTGCTAGGAATTGATACATATGATCATATTGATACATATGATCATATGTATTCCTCACCATAAATATTTAAAGTTGCTATTATAATTTTTGCTTTATATCTGAGACAAATTAAGTCTCATGGTATATAAATAATGTTTCTATGGTCATATAGACTCAAAGAGTTCAAGCAGACCCATGAATTTAGAGCTGCTAGATTCCAAAAACTAACCTCAGTATAGAATACGTTGCCTTTTCAACCTTGTTTCCATCCTTCTAAGATTTTCTAAAGTGCACAGTGAATTCTAAAATATATTTGATGTTTGTGAAAAATTATTTCTTACATTATTACCCAAAACTAGTGTTATAACTGACCAGTTCACTATTCCTAATGCATAAGCATATACACTAATGGTGGATCCAGAATATCAACATTAAAGAAGAGGATACTCTCCTTTAAGGACACTTCAATGAAAAACAGTTCTACAGTTCTTTAGCAATCAACCTTTGAATAAGGTTTACCTGAATCTTCCATAATAGTGCACACTTAATCAAACAATTCTACTCTTGACAAGAACTCTGAGAACTCATTGTAAACAACAGATTCAGTTGGCCCTATTGATTGAAGTACTTCTATAGCCTCATCTTTTACTGCTTGAAAACATTTAAGGAAACTGTCAAAAGCTATTATATTTAGAACTCTGAAACCAAATTTGACTCAATTTTTTAGTAGGTAGTGAGTGTTCAAATATTTGAATATTTAAGTGACAATGAAGTTAGCAGGCTGCTCAGCTTTAGACATATGTTCATGTTAACTGCTGTCGAGTCTAACTGAGTGATCTGCATTTCCCTTGTCACTGTCTTACATATGTTTCCATTAGACTAAAATCCCGGATTGCCTATAACCTATTACTCACGCCCCAGTTGAGTTCTTGAATCATAAAGCTGTAAAACATTTGGAGGCCTTAATTAGATGCTACTGCTTACTAGAAGAATAGTTTTAATATTTAAAATAGGAGCTTGAAAAGTAAGCAAAATAGCTATGCCCAAATGAACAACTGGGGAATTCAAGCTTTGTGTTAAAGTAAAAAAAAAAAAAAAAAAAAAGACACTTTTCTGCAGTAAAGTCAGCAAAGCAACAAGCCAACAATCTCCTCCTGTATTTTCCAATGAATCTATGTGAATTTAATGGGAAGTGTAGATTCAATCAGTCCTATTAATTTCAGTTCTTTTGTATCCTCATTTATAACTGTTTAAAAATATTTAAGGAGAACTGTCAAAAACTGTCAGATTTGAAGCTCTGAAATTAAGTTTGGCATAAGTAATATTTGTCTTCAAATATTTGGATAAAAAATAAGAAGGTAAAAATTATATAAGCACTAATCTAGAAAGTGATCATTAGACAGCAAGTGAGTGTGTGTGTCTTTCTTCATTAATATCACATTCAGGCATATAATCCATGGAATAATCATATTATGAAAACAAAACACTTAAGGAAAATAGTATAAAATCTTCAACAGCAACATTTCAAGAGTTGGATTGGATGGTCGCTAAGGTTTTTTCAATTTTAAAGCTTAATGATTTGTTAGATTCTGAGGATCTTGTCATAGTCTAGAATGAGAACCATAGAACAGAGCCACCTACAGAATCATTTTATTAAGAGTAAGTGCAAATGAACAATCTACTTGTTTTTTTAAAGTTATTTTCAATTAAAAAATAGATTTAATCTGTTCACTCATGGGTTATAGTTATCATTGTAGTTACAACTATATTTATAGTTATAGTAATAGTTAGAGATGCTCAGAAGGCTATCCTATGAAATCGGAAGGTGTTGGGAATGGACATACATTGCTTTCAAATATGGTGCACTTATTTTTCAACACAAGATATCCCCTAGCTGTATAGGCTTAATTTAGGAAATCTAAGCAAATCCTCTGTCTATGAGCAATTGTATTTCCAATATCTTTTACCTCTTTATCACAAAACCTTGATAGATAATCAAACAATTTCTCTGATGCATATGCAACTCCCTTTGCCTCTCATGCCAACATATTCAGGGGTATATTCTTCTAATCCTCAATAACATATAAGAGTCAGCATAGAATCAAATTTTGAGAGCAGTGAAGAAATTAGAAAATTCTCCTTTCTCTCTTTATTCTTTCGTATTCTCTCTTTGACGTCTGCAGGCAGAAAGTTGGAGAAACATTTTATTTGTGAGGGTTTTTTGGGTTTTGTTTTGCTTTGTGTTTTGGTACTAGAGAGATAAAGTGTGAGATGGGGAGAAGAAACGTGATCCTGAACAGTATTGTCTCCAGACTTCAAAGAAAAGAACTAAAAAGAGGTCCTTGAAATTTCTTTTCTCCCAAGTTCACATCAACAGAATGCACCTTAAACAGAGTTTTAGAACAGAGAACAATCAAGTATAATAAATAAGTATTCTGTTAAAGTTACCCTGCATCGGGTTTCCATGGCAAGGTCATTTATGAGCCAAGACCTGAGAGGAATCAGGAAGGGGCCATATGAATATTCAGGAATACTTTTTTTTTTCAGGCAGGAAGTATATCAGATACAAATTTCCTGATGTGAGGGTGTATTCAGTGTTTTCAAGAGCTAAAAATAGGTCAATTTGGCTGGAGAGAAGGGCACCTGGTGAGAAGGGATAGGAAATAAGCTAAGGGAGCTAGCCTGGAGCCAGAACATAAAGGATGATAAAGACCATATTAATAAGGCTTTGTGGTTCGTTTGTTTTTTTTTTCCTCTGAGTGAGTTTGGAAGCCATCAGAAGATTCTGATCAGTGGAGTGACAGTATTTCATTTACATTTTAGGAAATTATTCCTGTTCCTGTATAGGAAAATATAGATGATGGGAGCCTACTTAGGAGAGCAAACATAATAGGGTAGATGGGCGACAATGGTGGACTGAGCAGGATGGTAGAGAAGGGGTCAGTGCTGGATTTATACTGATGCAGCACTGACAGGCTTCTCTTAGTGAATTCGATGTAGACCATGAAAGACTAGTTGAGTGATGTTTCATTTGCTGAGCTGGGGAAGACAAACAGTAACAGCTTTCATTTATTATTATTTTCAGAAATTTTGTGTATGAGAAATGGAACTCATAACTTTGGTTGTAGGTATGTTTAGTTTGAAGTACTTCTTAGGTCTAATTTGGAAGAGGGAAGATATGAATTCAAAATTTTGTATTTTCTTAGCACACAGTATTTTAAATATGGATCTGGATATGATCTCATGAGAAGTGAGCATAGACTGAAAGTTGCCCAAGGTCTTCGTGCCTGGAGTCCTCTGGTGTTTAGAGATGAGGCAAGTGAGAAGAAAGCAGCAAAGGGGACTGAGAAGGAGTATCCCGGGAGGCATGTGGGCAGAGAGAAAAGGGAGGAAGAGATCAATAGATGATAGATGGATAGATTGGTACAAATGATATATATATAGATGGTAGGTAGAGAGGGAGATAGAGAGATTGATCAGCCCTGGTATTCTAGTAAAGACCATAATTAAAATAAGAAGGATGAATAAGTTGGTCAAATTCTGCTAATAGGTTGAGAAAGGTAAAAATGGGAAAAAAATTCATTGCATTTGGTGATATGGGAGTCATTGGTAAATAAAGATAAGAACATTAGCAGTGTTAAGGATGAGAATGTGATTAGAGTAGGGAGAAAAGGGAATGAAAATAAAGGGTATCAATGACTCCACACAATTTTGCTGTAAACTGGAACAGATTTCATTGAATGGTGATTGACTAGAATCAAGAGAAGACATATATATATAGTGTCTGTTTCCCCTGCTAGACTCTAAACTTCGTAAGACAGAGATCTTGTTAGTATTGCTCACTACTTGGACATGTGTACTTGGCAATGAATATTTATTTAATGAAAGAAAATTGTGCTGGATTTGATTTTGACCAAGTCACTTTATTCCTTTGGTTTCCTGTAGCATAACAAGGCATAATCTCTTCATGCCCTGACACTCCACCCAAGGGTCTAGGCACATTTCTTAATTTGGCATTCATTAGTCTGATTCAGAGCATGTTTAGAGGAGAAGAAAGAGAACAGAGAATCCATTAAGGAATTGAATGCTTCTATTGAATTCTTTCACTGAATCCCAGTGAAATGTGACCCTTCTGGCACATTCTGACATAAATCTACACCTTGGGAAATGTCTATTTTGTTTCTTCATTATGTTATCAAAAAATACAGTGATTGTAATTGTAAGCAGCAGTTGGTAAACAATTTTAAGACTGAGCCTGAGGGAACTAAAAGGGAAGAGCTAAGAAATAAAATCAAATTAGGAAGTCCAGGGCTGCACATTAACTTTCACAGAGATTAAATGTTTTCTTTGCAGTTAGAAAAACTGTTCTTGTCCTATTGTCCTGAATTTGGTTAGAAAGGAATTCTTCATTCCAAATTAAAGATCATCAGGTGTGCAATATGTTGCTAATAAAAAATAAACAAACCAAACCATTCTAAATCTATTCTGTAATATTTCCATTTGGAACTGAAGAAATTGGCACTTTATTCAGAATGACCCTGTAAAGGAAAGATTCAAATACACAATCTCCTACACTAAAGAGCCCTGAATATGAGTTATGTTTGAAAATGGTAAATGTATCTAGAAAATTTATGCTTCCTATATTATAATTCACGCAGCATTATCAGTACATAGCTTCATATTTAGGGCATACTGAATTCTGTAAGATGGTATTCTCAGTGTTTTATCTGACTTGATTGCTGTACTTAACATTTGAATAGAGAATTCAGAGAGGAAAAAAATGAAAATCTATCGCTAAGCTAGGGAATGGGGGATTGGAGAATGAAGTTGAGCTCCAATAAATTTAGAAATCCTAGTGAGGGTTTTTCTGCCAACTCAAACTATCAATATTAAAATAATTGGACTGTCAATTACTTTTCTTTCTGAGTTAGAAAAAGAACAATATAAAAATTTCACTTTTTTTCTATCTAATATGTACATTCATTTAAAGCAAAATATGGTTGTCTCAAACCGACTTCACTAAAGGTCATAAACCTATTTTTGAAAGAACAGTATTTACAGAAACTCTTATACCTCATCACATATCATGTAGTGGAGACACTACAGGTTCTTACTAGCAGCTTTACATATGGAGAAAGTACTCACAGCAATTGAGTTAAACCTCCTAATTTTACAAATAAGAAGTCTGCATCCAGAGAGGAGATGTGGCTGTCTAAAGCCATAGAAATTATGAGGGAACTGAAACTCATTCTGTAAGTTCTAGAACTTATTCACTGTGTTGTATGTACTATTGTTTTGATATCTACCTTAAGGATAAAGGGCAGCCCAGTTTTCCCCTGTATAACTCTGGTATTCTTAAAGTTGCATAAGCTATTTAAATGTAACAGCCTCATTTTAGATAATGAGTTTTTTTAAATCGATTGCCATGGATTTGAAAGTAGTCTTCCTTTCACTTTTCTCCTGAACATTCTTTACACCAGCTACAAGTTCTTTCATAGAAATTCCTTGGGATTCCCATGATATTGGTTTTTTACACAACACTTCTCCTGTCCAAGCACTCAGTCTACCAGATAGAGTGTCTCTTTCTCCCAGCTCTCCTTTCCAAAGCTTTGAACTAAATTTTCTATCTACAGCTTCTCATTGAAAATGCCTTTCCACCTATGTCACCTTTGGTTATGTTGAAATAAATAAAGGCCATGCAAATGAGAACACACAGGAAGTATTTATTTAGAGTTTGCTGTAGCAAAGGAATTAGTCAACATCACTGGCATTTGTCAGAGACGCAGAGGTGGGCAGGGGAGTGGGAAAACTTTAGAGTAAAAAGAAGTTAAGCACAGATTGGAGGCTCTTGTCCTTTTTATGTGACTGGTTTTTGAGAGCATATTTAACATTCTTTGGTCTGCTCCAACTATTATTCCTGTGTCAGGAGAATTTCTAGGCTATAACGTAACAGCTCTGGTGTCAAGAGCTTTATCTGGGTATGCATCAAATATAGTAGAGAAGGCAAAATACATCCAGAGACGATACAGCTTGATTAGGAATAGAGGTATCCTTTGGAACCACAAAAAATAGTCCATCTAATGGACATCTAATATTAACATTGCATTTGCAAAGTAAGTCTCTCCCTGTTAAATTTGCAGAGGTGGTATCACAGAGCAGAAAGGATTATGTTATTTTATTTTTTCCAGTAAGGGCACAAAGATTACATTTAAAGGACAAGAGAGAGGAAAAAATTCTGTGGTATATTTAATCAGAGGAAGAGGTTTAGAAAAGGTGACAAAGTGAAAGTGTCAGGGTTTAATATAGGAAGAATAGCACCTGTAATTAGCAAGCATTGATGACATTGATCATCTATATCTATAGTTAATTCACCTTGAGTGTTCAAGGCTAAGGCAGGAGATTGGGTGCTCTTTCCTCTGACCCTCATTGATCTGAACTAAGATATTTTTCTTTATCTTGGGTTTTCTTTCATAAGATGAGACATTTTCTGGATTAAAGCCAAACTGAGTCATGGCATGCTAAAATCACAGGATAACCCCCACTTATCTAACCAGCTTCTTCCTTCTATAAAAGGAAACACTAGAACCACAGAAGTAAAACGTCTTTTCAAGGTTTTGGAGCCATGATAAATTCACTTTAACTATTAAATTGTTTTGATGAAAATGTATCCTAATGTAGGACACACTACACCAAACTTGCTAAAGTATGATTTTTTTTAATTAAAATTTGACATTCATACAAATATATAAAATAAATACATATTAAATATTTTATTGTACTCATTATTTGAAGGGACCAATAATATGGAAAGTCTGGTTCAAAGGGCATTTGAAATGCTGGCAATTGTGTAAATAATGTTAGAAAGGTTGCTAAGGTATATTCAAAACTTGTCAGTGTCTTACAGGGAACATAATCATGATATTTAGGGTCATTGTTTTTTACAGGGCAGAGATAATTTGCACCTCTAACAAAAAAAAATCTACAAGGTAATATATAATACTAATTATTTGATATTTACTCAGTTAAATAGTTTTAGTGAAATAGTTTTAGTGGGGCTATTAAGCAATAGACATTAAAAGGACCTCCTGCTTATCTGTTCACTTTTATTGGTAAGATTTTTCCTTAAAATTTTTATAAAATTTCCTTAAAATTTTTATACTGTTTAATCATATGTTATCTTATTTATAATAGTTATTATAATTTTCTAAATTGCTACACTATTTTGGGAGACCTATTGAAATAAGATTATTTGCTTGTATTAGTGGCTCCAAGATTCATGTTTCTGATTTTTATTGTCCTTTTTAATTTCAGGAATTCTTTTCTCTCCAACCATCATTGATCATTCTATCTTTCCCAGTTTATCATACAATTCTATCAACTTTAGAGTTCTAAATCATATGATTCTATCAACTTTAGAGTTCAGAGAACAAAAACAAAACAAAACAAAACACAGGGCTTGACATAGACTGAATTTTTGTGTATCCTCCCCCCAGATATCTATGTTAGAATCTAATCTTAAATGTGATGAAATTTAGAGATGAGGTCTTTGGGAGGTGATTATGTTATTGGGGAGGAGTCCAAAAGAATGAGAATAGTGTCCTTATAAAATAAACCCTAGAAAGCTTTCATCTTCTTCTGACATGAGAACTTACAGTGAGAAGATGGACAACTATGAACGAGGAAGTGGGTCCTCATCAGACACTGAATCTGTTGGTGATTTGATCTTGGCCTTCCTGGTCTCCAGAACATTAAAAATAAATTTCTATTGTTTTTGAGCCACCCAGTTTTTGCTATTCTGTTATAACAGACCAAAAAGACTAAGATAGGGCTATTTTATGAATAGCTTGTGTAATATCACCTTTGAATCACTAATCAATGCATACTTTCCAAAGATGACTTTTGAGTACAAGATTTGCCTCTGGAGTCAACTCCTTTCAATCCAAGGGGCAACTCATCACCAGCTACTCACCCAAAGAATCCCATGTTTTTTAGACAAGTGCACACATATTTTTTAAATTTTCTAACTGTTTTAAAATGATAGCAACTATAAGGGGGAAAAATGTATTTAATTCTGAGAAACTGTATTATAAACCTCCAAGTCACTAAGAAAATAGATCTTAAATATTCTCACCACAAAAAAGAGATGATAGTTATGTGATAATTATGTGACATGATGGAGATATTAGCCAATGCTACTGTGGCAATCCTACTGCAGTATACAAATGTATCAAATCAACACATTATGCACCTGAAACTAACCCAATGTTATATGTCAATTATATTTCAATTTAAAAAAAAGAAAGGACATAGGTTGTTGGAATCATTTAAATAGCTATGACAGTAAATGGGAAACAAATAGAGGAAGGACCTAGAAACTATCTTCCCTCATATATACAAGTATTTATGTTTATCCATTCACACTTTCATTTACATAATAATTTGTTCATTTCATATATGCATTCATAAGCTCTGAGTTCTTCCCATTGTGAAGAGATGCTAGGAATATAGAAATAAATATGGCAGATTGCTCACCAAGAGAAAATCACCTTGTGTTGTAGGAGACAAACATAGGAGTGGATAATATTAATAAAAACTATTGTTGATATTATTATAAAAATACACACCAAATATTATGGTTATACAAAGAGCAATAGAAAAAGATTGCAAGGAAGAGACATCTGATATGATACAAAGGATTTTTGAAAGATGGAGACTCAGGAGTTGAGTAGGGAATAGAGTTCATCTCTGACAGAGGACACAGGATGAGAAAGCAGCTGAACATAAGAGGCAATATGATATTTCTGGGAAGAGCAGGTGATTTAATGACATTTATTTGATAAATGTTTTTTGTCCACCAGATGCCAGGAACTGTTTCAGATGCTCGACTCTTACTATTACACAATTATGTTTGCATTTCTTCAGAAATTTACCATCTATCCCTTTTATCAGATTATCACAATTTATAGCAATTTCCAGATGCTAAGGTATCTCTGCCAGCTTTCACTTACTTTCACAGAACAGTGTTGGAAACATATATCAACTCAGACAAGTTTCATAATAGCTGAACTTGGATGTGATCCTGCTCTGTACCTCAAATGAAAAATAAAGATATCTCAAAATAATCACCCATTTTAAGCTGTTCACTCCAAGATTCTGGGGAATCAAAGAGTCTTTCCAACACCAAAGAAACAGCAACCACAAAAACAGTCATTATTTATGTTAGTTTGCTATTGCTACTGTAACAAATTACCATCAATTTAGTGAATTAACACAAATTTTTCATCTTATAATTCTTTAAATTATAAGTCCAAAATTGGTCTCACTGCACTTAAATCAATGTGTCACTAGGGTTGTAATCCTTTCTGGAGGACCTTAGAGAATAATCCATTTACTTGCCTTTTTTCAGTTTCTAAAGCTCACTTGCATTCCATAGATCATCGTCCCATCCTCATATTCCTCCATCCTCTTGCTTCCATAATCACATCTGTTACTACTCAGATTCTCATCTGATAGAGACTCTTTTAATTATATTGGGCTCACCCAGTTAATCCAGGATAATTCCCCATCTTGAGATTCTTAATCATATCTTTAAGGTCCATTTTACTATGTAAGGTAATACATTCACAGTTTCTGGATGAAGACAAGGAAATTTCCGGTGACCATTATTCAGTCTACTCCATCTATCCCTCAAAGATTCATGTCTATCACATCCCTAGAGTCTTATCATATTGTAGCAGCAATTCCAAATCAAAAATCCCATTTTAATATCATCTCAAAAGACCCAAATCTCATCATCTAAATAATCTAAATCAGGTATAAAGGAGACTCATCCTGGAGCAAAATTCCTCTCTATCTTTGAACCTATGAAACTAGAAAATAAATTATCAATACTAAAGATTAAAATGTTTTAACTGACATTGGATATGAGTTTTAGACATTCCTATTCAAAAGGGAGAAAATGGAAGGAAAAAGGAGTCATCAGTTCTAAGTAATTTAAAAAATTCAACAGGGAAAACTCCATTTTGTTTCAAGGCTTGGGAAAAAATTCTCTTTGACTCAAGGCACCACTTTCTGGGCCCAAAGTTTTGCTCTCTTTGGCTCTGCCCTCTGGGCAATCCTTCCTTTTTTATGAAGACATAGAGAATACGTGTTTTCAGTTGAGTAGTTTTATCAGCCTGCTTCCCACCTGTTGAATTTTGGGAGTAAACAGCCTTCTCTCATGTCCTTCTATCTCTGACCCTTTCTGCCCAGCTTCAGTGTTTCTGCTGATATAACATTATCAGAACTTTGTGGGTCTTCTGTGTGTGTTATGGTTGACTCCATTAGTCAAAAGTCTCTTCAATGGTCTTTCTTAAATAATTCCATTTCTATTTTTTACTTATGCTAAATTGGTCAAGGGAACCCATGCGTTGTGAGCTAAATCTCTTGAAAGAGCCCTCTGTATGACTGAATACCATGAATTTTTGTTTCTTCTGAGGCATTAGCAAAAGGTTATCTGGCTACAGCTTTGGCTTTCTCTCCAGAGCCCACTTTCCAGATGATAAATCTCCTAATTTCAGTGTCTTTTGCTATGTAGATAGGCTGAGAATTCCACAAATTATCAAGTTCTGGTTCTTTTTTGCTTAACAGTTTATTCTTCAATTTATCTTTTTTATCTTTGCATTTTATGATAAACCACAAGAAGAAAATTGGACCACACTTTTAACACTTAAATAGAAATTTCCTAAATTAAATATTCAATTTCATTGCTTACAAGTTTTGTTTTCAATGTAAGAAAGAATACAATTCAGTCAAATATTCTGCCACTATGTTCTAGGAATCACCTTTCCTCAAGTCTCCAGTAGCATGTTATGCCTTTCTTTCTGAGTCCTCACAAGCAGCACATTAAGTTCCATCCACAGTCTGTTTATGATGATGTAGATACTCTCAAAGTTAATGCAGTTTTTCTCCACTATGCTCCTCACTTTTTTACTAGTTACTACCTATTACCCGATTCCAAAGCCACTTCCACGTTTTTAGGTATTTCTTACAGCACCATTCTATTTTCAAGTTTCACAATCTCTGTTAGTTTCTTGTTGCTGCTATAACAAATAACCATTAACTTATTTACTTATAACAACACAAATTTAATACCTTACACTTGTGGAGGTCAGAAGTCCAAAATTAGTTGCTTGACTAAGGTCAAAGTGTCAGCAGGACTGATTCCATGGGAGACTCTGAAGGAGAACTATTTCCTTGCCTTTTTTACCTTCTAGAGTCTACTTATATTCTTTAGTTCCTCTCCATCATATTACCCCAATAGCTTGCTTTCATCATCACATCTCCTAGTCTGCCCTGATCCTTCTGCCTCTCTTATGGGGACTCATAATTACATTGGGCTCATCCAGATAATCCAGGATTAGCTCATTTCAAAATCCTCACTATAGTTACATCTGCAAAGTCCCTTTTATCATGGAGGTAATATATTCACAGTTTTCATAGATTAAGACATGAATATTTGAGGAAACCAGTATTCATCCTACAACAGGCAATATAGTTTTCTTACCCTTTCAAGCTTCTAGAGGCTGATTTTATTGCTTGGCTCATAGATCTCTTTCTTAATTTTCAAAGCCAGCAACGGCCAGTTAAATCGTTCCTACTTTGCATCACTCTGATACTAACCCCATCATTACAGTTCCTTCTTTGAGTCTAACTGACTTTTCTATCTTCATCTTCTACATTTAAAGACCATCGTGATTACATTGGACCCACCCAGATAAACTACGATACTATTCATAATTTAAGATCAGATAACTAACAGCCTTAATTCCATCAGCAACCTTAATTCTGCTTTGTTATATAACGTAACATATTTATAAGTTCCTAGGATTAGTATGCAGACATCTTTGGGGCATTATTCTGCCCATCCATTGTTTATTAAACTTTAAACTCTTAGGTAGATAATGAAATACAATTTCATTTTACATATTAGGAAGGTCAGATTTTGATCATTTATTCACATAATATATACATTATGTACCACACGTTATTGATGTAGAACTAAAATACAAATTGCAATTTGGGAAGGCTAGAAATTGAGATATTAGCAACGCATTATGGCTGTACCTCAGCACAAAGCCGTATAACTGGTGCTTCATGTTTACTCTAGAAAGTAAATCCTTGGGTTCTTGAGATCTTCATACTCTGCTGATGGGAGTGCACACCCGTGTAGTTATTGCTGAAACTAATTTGGTGGTACCTGAAAAAATTTAATATCGGTATGTTCTATGATAATAGAATTTCTGTTTTGAGGACACAAGCCAAATAAATTTTTACTTTAATCCATAAAAACACATATAAAGATGTTCTTGCGGTACTATTTGAGTCTGGGAGCTGGAAGCAGTCCAGGTTAGTGCTCATCAGTGTGAGAGTGCACAGAAACAAATGAAATATATAAAAAAGGCTAATATGGGAAAAAATGTGATGAAATTAAGAGCAATGGTCTTCTAGATATAAGCAGTAAAAACAAACTAACATGGGAAAACTTATTATCATAATTATCACTTACATAAATATAAAAATACAATCAAAACAATGTAGATTTTACAGGAACACATACAAAGGATACACACCAAACACTTGTAGCATGATTATCTATTGAATAATTTGCATGATCATCATATCCTTCAGCATCTGAGGTACCCACCTACCCCCCTGCAAAAAAAAAAACCCACAAGAAACAAAACAAAAAAAACAGAAGAGTGAAGGAAAAAAAAGGGAATGAGAAAAAAGGAAGAACATAAGGAGAAATATAGAAAGAATTCTTGAATAGAATAAATTTGAGGATCGTGGCAAATGAAAACAATTCCAGGCAAAGGTAAGTGGATTACCAAAGATAAATTTAGAATAAGGGTCTGCAAACTTTTTCTGTTCAAGTCTAGATAATAAATATTTTAGGCTTTGTGGGCTATATGTTCTTCATTATAAGTATCATGTAGTGTGAAAGTAGCATAAATATTATATGAGCATGACTGAGTCCTGATAAAACTTTATTTATGAGAACTGGGATTTCAATTTTACATAATTTTCATATGTCATGAAATGTTATTCTTCCTTTGGTTTGTTTGAAACTATTTGAACTATGTAAACTATTTGATAAATGTAAGCATCATAGCACGTGGACCTTACCAAAACAGAAGTTGGGCCTGACCCCTGGTGTAGAAGCAAAAAAGTACTAGGTGCCACAGATGCTGAACATCAACTACATGTTGAGTAAAAGTGTTTACTCACTAATTGTCAATACGGTTATTTAAATTATCCTGATGATTTTAAACGAAAATAATTCTTGTGGATAACTTTGGATCATTATGCTCATTACAACCAAAAATATCTGCTAATATATGCAAATTAGTAAATTGCAACTTTTAGTACTCTTTCCTATGTTGGTTCTAAAAATTAAGCAATGCTATTGTTTTGATAATAAACCTCAGGGTATAGACATCTTTTGTTCTCTCAGATGTGTTTGCATACCACAAATTTTTTCTCTACCTTTAGGAACCTGGCTTGGAAATATATTATAAATCATGTGTCAATAACAACAAAAACACATTTTAGACTAAAAATATGCTTTAATTGTTTAACAAAGCTGAAAGAGACTGTTAACATTGATGGGATGGGCCTTGGGATTTTCCATGTCCCCTTGGATAAACATGTATTTGAGACAACAGTGATGGTTGCTCATAATGGTTAGACATTAAAGTCCCTCCGAAATTCTACTAATCCCTATGCCTATACCCTCATCCAGACTAATCATATTAGATCATCTAGGAGCAGGACTCATTTTTAGAAGCTTTTCAGGTAAGTCTAATCTGCAGGCTTTTTTAGTACCTCCTTGGCTAGTTTCCAAACTACCAAGTAGAAAAATGTATCCATAGACCACAGCCTAAGGAGACTGGAGACAAATAATGGGCACATCCCAGCATGTGCACAGACTGACAATTTTGGCATTCCAGCAACAGTCTAAGGGATGGAAATGATGCCATTAAGCCTATGGAGGAGTTTCTCTTTTTAATTGAAGAGAAGTAAGTCATCATACATTTCATATCTGTGATATGGCAGGGTACCTTCTGCTTCTTTCCAGGCCCTGCTTTTTTAAATTAGAACTTCTCACAGCCTTAACTAGCTGCTGATACATGAGGCTGTGCACTCCCTGTCACATTTGGGCCCTGGGCTGAAATAGACCACATTAAGCATTCATGACAGACTCCATTTTTGTGATAGACAATAGTCTAAAACTCACTGAAAACCATTAATTCCACAATTCCAACTAAAAGACAATGGTTTGCATATACAAATACTTGAAGAATATACTATACATTCATCCATTTGAGTTTGTGACCTCCTTGAGGTTCCATAGACAAATTTCACAACTTTCTGAACTCATGGAAATTGTACTTAAAAACACTTGATTTTATATACATATACATATACATATATATATATATATATATATATATATATATATATGGTCAGGCCAGTCAAGATGGCTGTTTTCTTGCTCTTTGTACATCCCCTGCCCGACCAGTGCCTGCTTCACCTACACCCTACTCACATGCCTGACCTTCCTGTGTACTTACTTGCCCCAGGCACCAGCTACTGACAGTTCTTATCTAAGGGGCTGTGAGGGGCGTGCCCTCTACTGGTTTCCCTGGTAATTAATGAGCCCACCTAATGTCAATTTCCCTGTAACTGATAATCTCCCCTCCCCCCACCACACCAGCAAAGACTGCCACCTGCCATCCACTGTACAAGGAGGGGTGTCGCTCCAGGACTTTGCTTCAGATGTGTAAGGTCTCCCATCCATTAAATCATTATTGTCACTGTTGCTGACTCTGGGCTCTTTCACTGATCTTGAAGTTGGGCAAGCACAGGCCTTATAGGCCTGTGGGGTGCAGCCCAATAGCATATATATATTACACATATATATGTGTGTGTGTGATGATATACATCATATATATATCCATCTTTATTTCTATGTATCTATGTATTTATGTATCTATCTATATATGTAGAGAAAGAGAGAGAGAGAGGGTCTAAAGTTTTTGTTAAATTCTAAAATGTCCTAAATGCCCTACTACCCATGTCTCCTATCTCTACCCCCGCCACATATCCCCCCACCAAAAAAAACAGCAAAAAACAATAAAGTAAGAAAAAAGAAGGCGGATTGCTATTTGAGATACTCTTAATTCTAAAGTATGGATTGAGTTAAACCATGAGAAAATTGCACCAGGACCACATAATTCTGGTTCCATGTATAATTGCTTAAACTGATTTTTCTTTGACCTGATGCCATAGAGAAGCAGCTCTATGATTTTTTTTTTTTACCTTGTTTACTGATGATGACTTTCACTCAATTAAGCCATCTATATTCCTCACTAATCTCTTTAGACTTCAATATTTGGAGAACAGCCTGTCTTTCTTTTCCTTACTTAAAAAAATCCTAATTGTATCTAAACATGAATTAATAATAATTAGTTTAAAATTTCAGTGTGAAATTATTATAGTCCTATATTTGTAGATGGTTTTGTTGAGCATATATACACTATATGCAATATTTAGTTACATGTTTGTACACTAAAGAGTTTAATTTCATTACCTTTTCAACACAGATAATTTCAGTGACCATTTTAACACTGTAAAGATCTGATTGACACCATGCATTCAATTTATGTACAATCATATTTAAAAAGAGAAAAAAGAGGGGAATTCATTTGATGACTCTCTTGAATGCTTTCCTCTCAAGGATTATGCTATTGTTGGGAATAAGATCTTGTTAAGTGCAAAATAAACTTTTTTTTTTTTTGCATAAGGTACTGTTAACTCTAGAAAAGATCACCATCCAGAAATCCTGACTAAACACAGCTGGGCTGTTGAGGAAACAATTAGTGAGAGTGCATCCTGAAGATAAACTTGACTTGAAGAGAAAAAATTCTCAGCTTTCAGCTTTCAATATTTGAAGTGTGCTTTAATGATCAAAATGCCTTCAGGGATTGCCTTTAATTTTCTTTTAGGGGTAGAAGAAACACATCTTCACTGAGTCATAGGCATGGGAAATCTGTGCATTTTGGAAAAATTTTCAAAGTCTGAGATTATCTTTTAAGGTAATTACAAAAATTTACAGTAATCTCTGTAGACTTCCTTCCCTGAAGTTGTTACAAGGAATGAGGTTGGGTATTTTACACAACTTTATTTCATTTACTCCTCAAAACTCTACAATGTAAACTTTTTTATAATTAAAAAATTAATAAGTAAATTAAAAACAAACTTAATTTTATTTTTCAGCAGTTTTAGATTAATAGGAAAATTTCACAGCAAGTGCAGAGTTCCCATAGATCTCCTCTCTACCCTACCCCCAAAGTTCTTCCTTTGGGGACAACTTGTATAAGTGTGGTACATTTCTTACATCTTGGCAATGACACTTCTATCAACTGAAGTCCATAGTTTACATCAAGGTTAACATTTTGTTTTGTACATTCTATGGGTTTTGACACATGCATAATGCCATTTATCCACCATTATAGTATGATACAAAATAATTTTCCCACTCTAAAAATGTTCTATGTTCTGCCTAGTTTGTCTCTCTACCCATCCGCTCAAGCCCCAGGCAACCTCTGATCTTTCTATTTTCTCTGTAGTTTTGCATTTTTCAATATATCATATAATGGGAATCATACAGTATGTAGCATTTTCAGATTGGCTTCTTCTACTTAACAATAAGCAGTTTAACTTCCTCTTTGTTTATTTATGGCTTGATCGCTCATTTCTTTTTATCACAGAATAATATTTCATTAAAAGAATGTACCAAAATTAGTTTCTCCATCCACTTACTAAAGGGCATTTTTTTTTTTTTCGGTATGCGGGCCTCTCACTGTTGTGGCCTCTCCTGCTGCGGAGCACAGGCTCCGGACGCGCAGGCTCAGCGGCCATGGCTCACGGGCCCAGCTGCTCTACAGCATGTGGGATCTTCCCAGACCGGGGCACGAACCTGCGTCCCTGCATCGGCAGGCAGACTCTCAACCACTGCGCCACCAGGGAAGCCCTGAAGCGCATTTTATTTGCTTCCAATCTTCGGCAATTATGAATAAAGTTAAGCTAAACATTCATTTGTAGAGATCTATGTGAACAGAAGTTTTTAATTCAGAGTGTGATTTTGCATTTGCCCTAGTAATGAATGAGACTTCCTGTTGCTCCACATCTTAGTCAGCCTTTGGTTTTGTTAGTGTTTTGGATTTTAGCCATTCCAATTATGTGTGCAGTGGTATCACATGATTGTTGGTGTAGCTTTTTTAACTATTGAAGTGGTTAAAATAAGGGTTTTAAAGTAGCCAGCCTGTGAGTATTCTCGCTATTCTGATTTTGTAATAATCAGGGCAGGGCTAAACATTTGCAATATGAAGACCATGCATATGTCCCCAGACCTAGTTCTTTCCCTAGGTCTAGTTCTATAAATGCTGATGATAACCAAGTTTGACATATATGATGCATCTTATGTAGGAGATGTCTGTGATTCTAAGTATCTGATCAACCTTAAGAAATAACAGCACAGCTAGTGTAATAACTTTTGTATATAACCATTGCTAATTTGATGATTACCAGTTGCCATTAAATGAATTGTAAAATTATCTTTTTTATTTTCTAGAAAAAAAAAAGGAGCCAGAGATCCTGATATTTCATTTTGTCTCTGATACTTCCTAGTTGTGTGATCTTAGGTGAGTTCACTAAAAGCATTGTGACTCAGTTTTCTTTTCTGTAAAATAGGGTTAATAATAGTAACTACTTTATAGGGTTACTGAAAGAAAGAATGAACTGATACAGTTAAAATGCTAGAATAGTGCCTGGGGTGTCATAAGTCTCCATGAATGGTAGCATATTATTAGCATGCTGAAGCTAATTTTTGAAATTAGAAAAAAATGTTATGTATCTTGCCCAAATTTACCGGTTTAGAAAGTAGAGCAGCTACAGCTGAATTTCAGGCTGTCTCTTGAGCTTATGTTCTTTCCAATATCCTACGAAGTTTTTAAAGTTGATTTGTGCATGGAAAGGCAGTGCCCCTATTTTCAAAATTTCTTGGCATTTCAAGTGTGAAGGAATTAACTCCCAGCTGTACATTATTCCAGAGCACAAGTTGCCTAAATAAATGAAGCCAACAGAGTGCATCTTTGGGGCCCTCTGCTCCTCTTTTCTTGCTAACAGTATCCCTTGTAGGCCAGCAAGTTCCATTTCTTGCTGTTCTCATCCTTCCCCTTCTGGCTACCCAGAAAGCCCTGTTGCTCCTGCCCTTTCATCCAACGTTATATGTTATAGCTATTAAACAAATCACTGACGATTTTATATACAGGTGTTTTACTTTTATTGTAATTATTATTTTGATTTTATTTAAGAAGGTTCATAACAGAAAATAATGCCACCCCTTTGCAACTATTTCAATAATAGTAGGTTAATAGTTAATAATGATAATAATAATAGTTAATAATAAGGGTGGTTTCAGTAGGTTTAAAAGAATACATTTGCACTGTAGGCAGAAGACATACTTAGAAAGCTGGGTTCAAATCTTATCTATCTTTTTATCCCATTGTACCTGTCACATCCCCCAGCATTCATTAGTTACATGAAATGTGTATTTGAATAAGTGAATAACACATAATTTGGGCCCACCAACTCAGGAGGAATACGCAAAATCAATTACACACAAATGAATTGGATGCATTTACTCTTGAAAGAGAACATAACAGAGAGGGTCATTGGATGGCTACAACCAGGCATGGGAGTGGTTTCCTCTTCCAGCTGGACAGCCTAAGGAGCTGTTAAACGGCATAGTTTTCAATGGAAACTTCATAAATTGCTCATTCTACTCCATCATCAATGTTGGCATCTTTGTTATGTTCTTAATATTCATTAGTTTTATAAAAAATTAATAAGCTATTGTTTCAATGTACTTTTCTGTAATTCATTTTGCTGGCTCTTAAAATATTAGTTTGAAATGAATTGGATGTCATTTACCTGTCATGTTAGTGCTTTTACAAAAGAACTAGAGCTCAGCCCATCAAAAGTATAATTATTTTGTTGTTGCTGCTATTGCTGTTCTAACTCTTTTAGATGAAAATCTCAACTATGTAATGCATTTACATGATTATTTTGCTGGAATACTCCAAACTCAATTTCAATTTTTATCAGTGCCTTGGGGTCATCATTTGAACAAGTTATTTCAGTGTGAGGTAAGACAATGGGTATATATTATTACACTATGTGAAACAACTTGTTTACAACCTAAAAAGACACAGGATTTCCTCTTTGTAGTATTTATGTTTATGTGTGTATGTGTACAAAAGTGTGTGATTTCTTAATTTCACCTTCCTCATTCTTAACTATGGCTTTTTATTGCTACTAGTGTCTTGCTTGTACTAACCCCTTTATCTTTCTTTTAATTATTTTAATATTTTAAGGTTTGAGCAGAAGATATAAAATGTTTATAAACCCTATAGTAAATAAACCACTAAACGATTTCCATGCTATCATCTTCTATCCTACATGAACACGGAATTAGTTTTCTCAGAAGCATACATGTGGAATATAGTTCAGAATCTTGAGCATTATAAGAGATTAAATTCTTGGAAGATAACCTAAGCCCAGAGTGAAAGATGCTGGTTTGAATTACAGCCTCATCACTTATGAGGTTTGATAGAGTAGCTGTAGAATTTGTTAAACGGTAGCTGTTATTATTATTCTCATGATTATATTTGCTTTAGCTTTCTTTTCAGGAAAAAGCATGCACTCACAATCTAAAAGCTTCATATCACTGTTGTGACTCTCAAGGAAGACAATGTATATGACAGTTTTCCATCAGCTACATACAAATGTCAGGTTTGTCTCTCTTACCCTTTCATTTACTTGGCCCTCTTCCAGAGCTTTGAGGTTGCCAGAAATTTAACATAGAATTTGATAGGTTGTCACAGGACTATGTATTTAATTTGTACACATAATTTGACCTCTATTTGTGTTGTTTCTGAATATGTACTTTCTTTGGACCCTAGGAGCCTAGAGAGAAAAAAAAAGATGACACCATCCCCCTTTCTTCCCATTTCCTCCAACTTGATTAGGGTTTAATGGGGTCATGGATATTGGATACTGGCCATAGTTGTGGCCTGTTAAGTGGCCCACTCTGTTGAATAAATCATATTAAATTAGGTGCATGCACGTGTTCAGGAAGGGACAGAGAAAACACATTTCTCCTTGACTAACATCTTTTTCTAATTGACTCCAGGCCAGCATTGCAGTTTGTCAGTCCTGTGGCAGCTGCCATAACCCTCTATTGCTGGGCTCCAAGCTCTGTGGGCTACTGGCTCCAATTCTGCTCTTGCTGTGGGTTCCACTCCTTTGAGGGTCCTGGCACAAAAGAGGATTTCTAAGAGTTAGCTATGTAGCTGGTCATAAACTTACAAATCATTAAATCTCAAGCTATTTTCTATTTGGAGCTTTGCTTTGTTCTAAATGTTGAGCAGATTATAGAATAAGTTGTCCCCACGTATATACTCAATGGCATATTCAGGAGAAAGATGTAGACATTTATGTAGAACAATAAAGTGTATAATGTTGCAATATAAACAAAAGACTTCAGCTTAATCTAATTTAAGCTGGATTAAAGTGTTGGTGGATAAAAGCAATATTTTAGCTGGAAATTTAGGAATTTAGACAAATACGAAGAAAGAACAAGTTCTGAAACTTCCATGCCACGGAAAGCCTCTCTCTCCAAACTCAAGTCATTTTATAAGAACACGTTGTTTGTTGCCCAACACCTGCAGACCTCTACTCCCTTATCCTCTTTAGTAAATCTCTCTCTTCAAATTGTCACACATGACATCTGCCTTCACATACAAGGGTGGCTCCACAGCTCAGTCGTTTGATGAGATTTCAGCTAATTTGATAGGATATAAAGGTCAATGGCTTATTATTCCAGGACTGTTAGAGGGTTTGACTGCAGTGTAACTTGGCTTTCAAGAGCATCTTGGCCTAAAATCATCACTAAAGCTGAGAATCCATTCATTTTATAAAGTCCCCTTAGCATGATTTGCTTGAAAAAACTGTATCCTTTGCCCTTGACGGTCCAAATATTCTTGCAAATACTCCACTGAAATATTTCCTATTTTACTTGAAATCTCCCTGATTCATTCTTCTCTAATAGCCTGAAGAATTTAAGGCTTTTCCTTAACCACTTGACCTGGCATTGTATTGCAGTAATCAGTGATCTGTGTCCTGAATTTATTTTCACTACTCAAGTTCACGTACTCCAAATTACATGTTCCTTCACCTCTGTGTGTGCCACATCCACTCTGTGCTTTCCTGCCTGCTGAGTGTTCTGGTCTATCATGGCTGCATTTTAGTATTTATAAATCCTTTTCCCACACAAGCTGTAGTTCAACACATTACCTATCTGGGCTGCATTGGGAAACTGACAAAAGTTCACATAGGTTGTTGAGTTATGGAGATAAGTTAAGAATTTTAGACATAGTAATATGAATAGACGAGAATGAAAGACATTCTTCAGCACCATTGGATGTCAGAGGATACAAACTCCATGAGAAAAGGCACTATGTCTCTTTTGTCTCGTCTTAGTTCCTATTACAGTGATTATTTCCATTACATATATTCCCATTCCCATTCCCATCATTCATTAATATTAATTGAATTAAAGAATAAATTAAGACAAAGCAGACCATTCAACTAGTTATATATACAAATGAGCTCAGTATAGACTGGAAGCCCAATTAACAGGCAGTTTTGGTTTTTTTTGTTTTTTGTTTTTTTAGAAAAGGAAAATGACAAGAAAGTAAGCAATGATAAAGGACTATATAGGAAGAAATGCCTGGACAAATCCTTCAGCGCTCAGCTAAAGCTGTTATTTTTAGGCTTTCCATGAGGTTAAACGCGGGGAGAGATTTATTAAACCTGCTGGCCTACCAAGGACACTATCTTGAAATCCAAATTATATTTATTTCTTTTAAATGCTGCCCAGATAAAACTGGATTTTTCCACCCTTCTCTCACATAGATGTCATCTCTTCTTACTTTAATATTTCTATCCCAAAGACTGACTTACTTGTCTTCTCTCACCTCTCAAGCTATTAGATCTTTGAAGGCAAGCTTCATGGTTGATTGATCTTTGCCTTTTGCCTCTTCCTTTTCTCTGCAATGAATGGTTCAGTGCCTGTCCATTAATATGAGCATAGTCAGTGCTGATTGAGTAGAATGGCTACAGCCCTGAGGAGAAATGAGGTGGAGAGCTCTCAGACAATGCATGATTAGGAATGCACCAGAACAAGGCTGTTTCCTAAGGTGACATGCAGTCTGGCTGCCAACTGACCTTCAGTTATGATGATCTCCTTCTCCCCACACTTTGAACCTGAAAGGAAATATACTACCTTTGATTAGTTTTTAAGGAGGAGTCTCATAAAAAGCATGCTACATGTGCCAAACCTTTTACATGAAATACAATGTTACTGATGGCTTTTCATTAGCATTTTATTGGTGTTCTTTAAAACTCTTACTGGACAAAACATTCCAGAGGTTCACCTTCTCTGGCGTCTATCACTGCTGTGCCAGACGGTGTTTCATATCTCTCTGAGAATCCCTCTGTCTCTTTTTCTTAGCTAGATAGATTTCCCACAACAAGGTCTCAATGTCACTTCACACACACACACACACACACACACACACACACACACACACACAGAGCTAAGAAAAAATATCATTCAGACTATTACTTGTAAAATAAGCAGAAAAATAATTGCTTAAAATCATGTTGATGTTTATGAAGAGATAGCAATGTCCATTTACCCAGTCAATCTCAAAATAATTGAGTGTATTTTATACATAGTGGAAAGCTAAGACCACATCCTTTCAGAGCTTCAGAACTTCCATCACCTCCTTCTTCTAGAAAGCTCAATTATATGGCTGTACAAGTAAATAAGAATATATTTACATAATTTTATCTGCAGCAGACAATTTTTAAGGCTCTTTAGGAAAAGAAATGCAGTGCCAGTGTTCAGGAAAATAACAGCAATGACAATTCTTGAGTTTCTTCAGATGTTTTGCCACAAGGATACTGCCAAACAAAATGTGCTTGGTTTATTTTACCTCAATCATAGATCCAAATACAAAATCCTCAAGGGCATCCTGTGCGTTTGCATATATCTCTTGAGAATATAAGTGTAAATACTCAAGAGAGGGTTGCTTTGCTCTTTTGATAAAATGTCTGTGGATTTCATACAGATTGAGTTAGAGAGTTGGGGCAATGAGGTCTCAAAAATTAATATAGTTTCACGCAAGCAAAGGAAAGAAAACACTAAAAATCTAGGTTTCAGAGGATATACTGGGTACTAATTTGGAGTACATAGGTTTTGGAAGTACATAATGAATAGTTATTCCGTTCCAGGATCTCTGTTACAGAAACTTTCAGAGGTTATCACATGCCACTTCTACACAATCTTGTAAATCCCTTAGCTTGTCACAAGTCTTAAGTAGCTGAAGCAGGTTTTGAATGTAGGAACTCTTAACTTCAAATCCCACACCGCTGCTTTTTTTTTTTTTTTTTTTTGCGGTACGCGGGCCTCTCACTGTTGTTGCCTCTCCCGTTGCGGAGCTCCGGACGCGCAGGCTCAGCAGCCATGGCTCATGGGCCCAGCCACTCTGCAGCATGTGGGATCCTCCCGGACCGGGTCATGAACCCGTGTCCCCTGCATCTGCAGGTGGACTCTCAACCACTGCGCCACCAGGGAAGCCTTACCATTGTCTTTTAAATGCATGCTGTGTCTGATTTTATTTTGTTTTTGAAGCTTATGTTAGATAGATTCCCACCATTAAAAAAAATAGGTCCAATTTCTATTAGATGTTTTTCCTAGTATCAAATGTCATCCTGGCTGGAATATGAAATGTGAAGTATGAACTTATTTCAGATTTTTATTTTTTGGCAGATACTTGAATTTACTCAAATGCTGGGCTTTCTCAACTCTACAGATCTAGGTCTGTGGATTTACTAACATTTGTAAATTACCAGTATGTGATGACATATGTATAATAGTAGTATATCATCTACTGCTATTTAGGAATTGCTAATGGGTTGTCCAAACTCATGTAACAGTATTAGAGCAGCATTTATCAAAATTTTGCATGCATTGTAATCACTTGAGACTCTGGCTTAAACATAGATAGCTGGACTCTACCCAACTGTTTCTACTCAGTAGATCTGGAATGGGAACTGAGAATTTGCCTTTTAATAAATTAGGAGGTAATACTGATGTTGCTGATCCAAGGACCAGGTGTTAATAACAACTGATATAGAACATTAAAGGATTGGTTTCAAGAGAACTGTTTTTGTTTTTGTTTCTAACTGGGGTGGGAGGTCATGGGGATTCAAGAATGAATTGCACAAAATAATCAAAATGCTAAATCTCTTGTGGACATGTAGAAGTTAGACTGTGTGCTGGGACTTTGTTCAAAGGCCAATGGGAAGAAGTTAGAACATGACCAACTAAGATGATGTGTAAGTACCTTCTATGCCTGACCTCTGAATGAATGCCAGTTATGGCAATATATGCATCTCGTGGCTTGAACATAGGTTTAATTATATCTCAGAGATCCTTAAATTTAGAAACTAGCGATAAATAATTACTGGGCCAAAGAGATGCTCAGAATAGGGCATTCAATTGTGCAAATGCCTGAATGACCTGTGCCGTTGAAACAAGAACTAAGCAAACTGGTCTCACAGGTAAAGATCTTGGTGTGGTTTCTGAGCTCTGCTAGGATTCTTTCATGCTCTGAAATCCTGTCAGCACTAATGGGCTCAGGACAGAACAATACAAAATCAAGTCTCCTACTCCACACTTTCCTTATTGTTCCCCCTTAAATTAAGCTTAAGAACACAATACACAAAGTAGATAAAATGATAGTACTTTCCCCCTGATGGAGTAAGTTCTATTTATTTAAATCCTGGATTGAAAATAAAACATTTGAAATCTTTCTCTCTATACTTTATTGCTCACTCCCTCTGGCCCTGCCCCTACAAAAAACCTTTTCAAGAAAACTTATCTCTAGGTTACAGTTCTTCTGTTTCACTTCTTCTCATGTGAGTATAAAAAATAATAAGAAAACAATTCCCAATTTTCAAATACATAACATGAACATGATTATATCTATAAAGTGGCAGAAATGGAACCATAATCTAGGTCTTTAGAGAATTTTCTAATAATTTTCATAACTGCAATTCCCCAAGGTTTCATGTTTAAGAGAAAAAAAAACAATTCATTTAATTCTTCATTTTATTTATTATTTTTTCCAATATTATTTGTTGATTTTCTACTTTTTTTTTTCTTCCTGAGGTATTATACTAAATGATCAAGAACACTTGGTGTATAAGACAAAATAGCCATTGGGAAGGTACATGGAATCCATTCCCTCCCTTCCCGCTACCTCTTCCAGCTGCATTTCAAAATAAGACAATAAGATGTTCCTCCAAGTTTTAATCTATAAAATAGCCATTAGAAAGAGCACATCATCCATATTCATAGCTCTTTAAAATTCAGGATACGTCCCAGGATAATATTTTGTATTAATCTTGTTTAAGGCATCAATAAATAAGGCAAAAATATGCTATTCAGGTGGGAACATAAAAACAGGTTAAATCAGAGACCCAAACACTGGCAGAGATCTTAACGCACAGGGGCATTCATATGTGTTTTAATGTAGAAATTCTATACTAATCAATCAGAATTCTGATTATAATTTGACCTCCCAATTGCATTTATCTGCATCAAAAAGAATGCCCTGATCAGTCAGTAAGGGTAAATATTTCATTTCTTGAAGTTATATTTAGCTATTGTGAATAAATTTTGGGGTTTTTGCATTTCTATCTTTTATCAGTTTTGTAAGCCTGAATCACATTGCAGAGAGCAACCAACTCACATTGTACCCAAATTAGATTACCTAAACATATACTAGGTGTTTGAACTTGGAATTTGATGAGCACCTAAAGGTGAGTTTTCCCCTTTGTGTACACATGTGAGTGGTCAGTTCGCAGATCTGAGATGACACACCACTGCCCACTTATGCACCTTCTTCACATTCAAGTTCTTGCAAACAAACTGTTGTAATATACTCTGAATATGCTAGAAAATGCTGCTTAAAAATTATTCTTTTACAACAGGAGGAGTCAGGAAAGCTCTTTTAGAAAGAAACATTTCAACCAACAATAAACCCTAAAGAAGTAATGAAATCCAAGAGAAATTAAGTATTGAAGAACTTTCAGGACTCAAACGCACAGATAATTTATGATGTATGAAGAGAAGATAATGACCATGAATAAAAGAGAGCAGACAGGGCTTCCCTGGTGGTGCAGTGTTTGAGAGTCTGCCTGCGGATGCAGGGGACGCGGGTTCGTGCCCCGGTCCGGGAAGATCCCACATGCAGCGGAGCAGCTGGGCCCATGAGCCATGGCCACTGAGCCCGCGCATCCGGAGCCTGTGCTCCGCAACGGGAGAGGCCACAACAGTGAGAGGTCCGCGTACAGAAAAAAAAAAAAAAAAGAGAACAGACAATCAAGGACTAAACCTTTGAATATGCCATATCTAAGAAAGGAGAGAAAGAATAAGAGTTAGTAAAAAAACGCACAGATGTGGTCAGAAAGGTAAATGTGAAACGCACACTATAGTAATAAGGAAGATAGAAGGATAAAGAAGTACAAAAAAAGGAGTACTTTATAATGACTATAGAAAGTTCTAGACCAAGCAGATCAAAAATGAAAAGGAAAAACAATTCTTAAAAACTGAAAAGCCACTAAAGGGGAGTATATGGCAAATCTCTGTACCTTCCCCTCAATTTTGCTATGAACCTAAAACTGCTCTAAAAAAATTAAGTCTAACATACACACACACAACAAAGAACAAAAAATCCAGAGTCAATGGCAGTGGGACCACAAGCATCCATGTTTCAGTCTTCAAAACAAGTCACTCTCATAAGCTCTATTATTGGACATATCTGTTCAGAGGGAAGACACTCAGGCCATGAGAATATTTTGGGTGATACTTTTGGGGAAAAGGATGTGGGAAGCCATGTGAAGTGTAGGCTATTTTATCTTTGCCCATTGCACATGTATTAAATTAATTTCTAATTTAAGATTTTAAAAAAGCAACTACATATGGGAGCTGTAGATAATTGCCGGCATTTGAAAGAAAAAAGTTTCAGTATTTGCTTCTCAAAATATAATACGGAGCTGGCAAGGGTCTTCATATTCTTTTCACTCTTATTACTTTTCCAATCTTAACTGGGAACTGTTGTCCTTCCCTTTATTTATTTTATGACATTGAAATCACCACCACTTTGAAAGTTTTCCAAAAATAATTACATAATATAGTATCAAGTGGAAAAAAAGATCTATAACAAATATTTCACAGCTTCTCTTGGCAACTGTAGTCTCATTATCTCAAGACAGAACTTCATTTACTTTCATAAATGTCTCTCACCCAGCAACTGCATGAAAAAAATCACTTTCTCATGTATGGTTGATTCCCATTTATAAACTTTTTGAATCCAAATGTGGAATATTCTTTGCCAGAGATTAGTATTTTACTTTCCAAGTAAACAGTGAATCAGATTCAGAAAGTATTTCCTATTCAGAGTTGTTTTTTCCTGTGAGTGTAGAAAAATAGTCCTCACCATAGCTTTGATTTGCATTCTTGCTTTCTGTCAATAATAGAACTGGATTTGGTGTTTCCAAGTTGTTAAAATGTTTATTATCTAAAAGCTGCAGAATATACTACAACTGGCTCCTGCTGAGGCCGAGAGAGAAATCTGTGGGCCGGGAACACAATCTCAAGCTGTTTTTCTTCTAAGACCAGCCTCCAAGAACTTGAAAAATCCCCTTGAGAATTTCAATTCCAAATACTGTGGCCTTACTTCTTTTTAAGATTTGTCTCCTGTTTTCTAGGCAGTTTTGCCTGTGATCTTACGCCCCACTCTAAGAATGTTATAGCTCTAAACACTTACAGATAGGTATAAAAGAAAGTCATTGGAACTGTCCAGCAATGCAATTGGCTTGATGTCAGTTAAGGGTAAGTAGTGTAGGTGAGTGGGTGGTAAGTGGAGCTATGGGTTTGGGTAGGAAAATATGGGCTGCTAGTGAATCCTAAGACAAACTGATGGTTAGGAGAATATCCAGTTGACACTTCCCCACCCAAAAAAGAGAATCTGATAAGAAGAGAGATGGCAAGTTTGAGCTAATCCAGAGCAGAAAAAGAAAATATTGCAATAGAATGATGAATAAATACCTTAGGTCATTCTGACCTACTGAAGTGCCATGTAGATGTAGGAAGGGGTCTTAATTAAGACTATAGTTGGTACATGTTTCCTGGGATGTTTCTACTGAGTGGCCATGCAAGCAGCATCAGGCATCCATATCCTGTAGTTTTGTTTGCATGAGGAACAGGTGATTTGAGACGATTATGGAAGAGAGAGAATATGCAGGGATGGGAAAGAAGATGTGCAGAATAGTATCTGCCTAACCTGTCTGTTATTATGGGTGGTATTTGAGTTCCACAGTGAGAAGAACTGCAGGCAGAACCTGAAGGGTCTCTATTTGTGAATTACCCTGTTAGAACCAAGTGCAAGTGGCACTGCTTAAGCTTCCCAAGTAAGAAAGTATGACACACTGGGATATAGACATGCATCTGTTCATGTTTTCAAGACTGTCTCTGAACACTTGTGCCCAAATGGCAGCCCTATCATTTTAAATGGGTCTTCACAGTAATGGTAATAACGAAGTACATCGAAGAAATTCCAAAGGCCAAGAAGAAGGAAGCCAGAAGATTAAGGGTGGACAAAGTATTTACCCATGATGCCTATTTCTGGTGGACCAATTCAAGGGTACTTGTGAGATACCCTCTGTAGACTCCTGAAAATACTTTGCAATCAGGGTGGAGATTCTGTTATCATGTTGTGATAGGGAAGAGCTTGTGAAATTAAACTACTAAAATCTCCTTCCAACTTTAGGCCATTTCTAGCAATCTAAGACAAATGGCAAGTCTATAAAAGTCACTATTAGAATAATATAAAATAAAGTGTCCTTGATCATGAGGTATTTGTTATATATTGATAGGTGCCCACCATTTCATCTTAAAGATTTTCCATATCTTAACAACAACTGGTTTGAACCTCAACACTTGTGTTTTCATAGCATGGCAGCGTTAATAGATCTGACAAGATCTGATGAGGACCTGGAATTACATATTTTGCATGAAAATACAGAAATTGTACAACTTTCATTAATAAGATTGATCTCCAGTTTTCACTTTTTGTTCTCATTTTGTAAGTCTTTATTATGCTAAATGTGTAAAAGATCTCTAGGCTTTCAGAATAAATTAAATCAATCCTATATAAAAACTGTCTAAAAAGGGGGAAAAGGAAAAACAGGATTTCAAATATCTTCACCTGGGATGGTGGAGGGTTAGGATGTCAGGGCAGATGATAAAACACATGAAGGTGGGACACTGTAGAGTGAAACCTGGTACTTCAGTGCCATCAATTAAGAAAGCTACACTTAAGGGGCTTCCCTGGTGGCGCAGTGGTTGAGAGTCCACCTGCCAATGCAGGGGACACGGGTTTGTGCCCCGGTCCGGGAAGATCCCACATGCTGCGGAGCGGCTGGGCCCGTGAGCCATGGCCGCTGAGCCTGCGTGTCTGGAGCCTGTGCTCCGCAATGGGAGAGACCACAGCAGTGAGAGGCCCGTGTACCGCAAAAAAAAAAAGAAAGCTACATTTAAGACAAGTATTAAAGAAGGTAGACTTAAATAAAGAGAATATCTTCACAGCGAAGAACACATAGGCCACCAACAAATCTGGAAGGTGAAATCTACTAACAAGTATATTTTTCAAAGTTAGGAATACCTAGAGGTGTAATAAGTCATCACTCGGAAGAGACTCTATCCTTCCCAGAATGTCTTCCTATTGACTAGAGAGAACAACACAATCTTATGTGTGTGGCATTTTCTTCAGGAGAGAGATTGGGTGTTATGGGAGAGGCTAGGACACAGACTGTGATCACAAAATGAATTTGGTTAGATGCTTTGACATGTTCTTTGTGCAGGACTAGTGTGATATCTTCTTAATATTTTCCCTGCAAATTCTTATCAATGTTACTTGCAAGTTTGAGTTCTTCAGATAAAATCCAGAAGATAGTAACTAGTGAAGTTCTTGTAAGCCATCCAAGATACTTGTGAGTTTAGTCAGGGTATAAATCAATCAGTCAATCAATCCTAAATTTTGTTTCTTTTGCCACAAATATTGGATATATTATTAAATTAATGTGGTATTAAATTTAACTTGAAAGGCATTCAGAGAAAATGTGTATTGATTAGAACAAAACAACTAGTTCTATTTGGTGAATAAAACAATTTATAAAGACTGATAACAAAAGAAGAACAAATGGCTTTAGACAGCTCGATGCACAAAACTTATAAGTTCACCCTCCATGAATATTAGAGCCAATAGGTTTATTTAAGAATGTCAAGGAGGAATTAGAATTGAAAAATACAGAAACAGATAAAGAGCAACAATGCTAGAGAATTTTGCTGTGGTTAATGAAGACAAGTTAAAACATGGAAAATTGGTTTAGATAAAGCAGAACGTATAACACATGCATTAGTGTTACTACTTTTTAAAATAAAATCAGGGATCCCAAGAGTTAAAGAAAACTCCTCCCCATAACAACACACACATTTCTCTAGTAATTTTAAGGTCTTTTCCTTTTTCTTTTTCTTCAAATGTAGCCTAGTAATGAGGAGTTTATTGAAAGTCTTATTTTACTTGCATTTTCTGAATTTTTGAAATTGCCCTTTTTTTTCTGTAAAGTCTGGGAATCATAGTACATAAAATTGTTTAAGTAAGTAGATGAAATTCTTCTTCCAGACGATGAAAATGGTATCCTATATGTGAAGGAAGAATCATGTTTTGTGTAATCCTAATGATAATCAATTGCAATAGGTGGGACCTAAGAAGAAAAGGATTTCACAAATATTAGAGATGTAGTTTTTGTTTGCTCTTCTAAAATATACCTTTCCTGTTTTTATCAACATCATATATGTTCATTGACTAATAGGTAACAGAAGAAACAATTCAAAGAAATAAATAAATAACTTTATTTCCTAGCATCTTGTTCAATGGTGTCTCAGCAAACTGGTTGTATGGAGGGGAAAAAAAAAAAGCTTTATTTTGTAGTATTTTTCAATTTCTGTGATGGGAATACTCCCAGTGTGGCCAATTTCTAGTTCACAATAGTTTAACAACCAGTTCACAAAATTTCTGAAAGTTTAACAATTAGTTCATCTGAGCTGGTATAATCCAACTCCAGCTCACGACTCTGTATGAGCACTTTGTTGAACACCATTTCAGAAATCACACAATGCTTTCATGAAAATGTAAAGAATGAGTAGGTAGCTATGCTGATAAACAAATAGAATTAGAAAATAATTTTGTAAGAAAGGGCACCAAAGTTTTTATTGCTTAATTTTTGAAAAAGATAGACATGGAGGAATTAGTAAAATTCAGATTACTATTTGTTAACCATGAGAGGAATGCTGCCTAAAATTAACATGTAAGAAAAGACATTCTGAAAATGATTAACCTTTTGAAGTGATCATTTTTAAAATGTCCAAATTATTAAACAAAATGGACTGCTTTTCTTAAATGAACAAAGTTTTTAGAATTTTTATAGTCCTTCCCAAATTTTTATATTTTCTTCTCCAATGATAATTCTTTAAATTATTGAATATTGTTGCTATAAATATGTGACATCTATGCTCATTAACAATGATTTTATAATAATTTCTCCATTCCTGGATTTTTTTTAAATTTATTTTAATTAATCTATTGGGTTCCTGGATTTTATCACTGAGTTTTATTTTTCCTGAGTTTTATTTTACTTTATTTTTATTCAAGAAAGGATGATGTATAATTGTTGCTTTTATACTTGAATGATACTTATGGAGAATTAATATGTTTTCTTCATATTTTCATTTCCCCAGAATTTTGTAGACAACATATATGTGATCTTCTAACAATGAAAATCCCTATAATATATTGATATGAACATTTAAAAGGAAAACTTTCAGTTCTTTTTTTTCTGATACTCAAGTCTCTATCACTAAAAGCATTCCACAAAAACAGGGCATGTCTCCATCTCATGAAGTTTGGCTATATCCCTGTTCATCAATATGCCTGAGCAGATAGCAAGTCAGGACAGTCTTAATCATTATATAACATGGAGAGGCTTCATTTCATAAGGTATCCCATGGTATTGGCAAGTTCTACTTCAATATATAAACATTTTTTAAAAAGTGAAAATTTTCAGCATATTTGTCAGTCAACATCTTTCCTTAGTGCACCTGGTTGTACTAGTGTGGGAGTGTTGCTCACGGAACATGAGAATAAAAGCAGACAATCCTTTTCTTTTATTTTTAAATTAATTTTTATTGGAGTATAGTTCCTTTACAATGTTGTGTTAGTTTCTGTTGTACAGCAAAGTGAATCAGCTATACATATACATATATCCCCTCTTTTTTGGATTTCCTTCCCATTTAGGTCACCACAGAGCATTTAGTAGAGCTTTCTGTACTATACAGCAGGTTCTCATTAGTTATCTATTTTATACATAGTAGTGTATATATGTCAATCCCAATCTCCCAATTCATCCCACCCACCCTTTTTCCCCTTGATATCTATATGTTTGTTCTCTATGAGCAGACAATCCTTTTCCACATCGGAATCTTTTTCTTTCTTTTGCTATCACTTTTCAAAGTGCATAAGACCTCTCCCATTTCCAGGTTCTCTGTTGCCAGTTAATGTTTGAATTAGTTTAATTACTGTTTTGTATACTAATTAATTTAATTACTATAATTTAAAAACTATTTTGTTCAGCCATTTTTAAAAATGTATTTTAAACAAATAAAACTGTCCTTCAATGTGATTGCATGACAAAAAATGATAAGCATGTATCTTGCACATGTCTTTGCTCTATGCACATGATCCATTGTGCCATTGGACTTTACTCAAAAAACACAAGTTCTAGAATAAGATTATTGACAATTTCAAGACAGTGACAACATAACATTAAACCTAGTGTGGGGCTCTTCTGATCAGAGGGCCTTATGCAACTGTATTTGTGCACACCCATGAAGCTGGACCAGCTAATCACCTTGAAAGAATGAGAGCATGGGAAAGGTAAATTTTGACAGAACTGGAGCTATGGAATAATACTTATCAGTAACAGAGTTATGAAGATAGAAGGGGTCTACCAAATCACCAAATCCAAAGTAGATATCAATGTAGTGGCAAAACAAGCACTAAATTCCAGAGATCCTTATTACTACAGTGATTCTTATGAATCACCAGCTCTACATCCCTCTTTGCCTCTCTCAGAATCCTGGGGTACTTCTCATAAAGGATGGGTCTGGGTGGAATCCCGTATCATTGTCCATGGTAGCTCCATAAGTGAAAAGAGATCACAGAGTTTAAGGAGAGTTATTTGAAGTGTTGCAGTTAGGGTAGGGCAGAGACATCAAATACATTTAATTGACTTCAAACTTGTCACTGTTGTAGGGTTCCCCACTCCCCTGGCAAGACTTTATTCTAACTATAAATTATCATGCAAAAAAAAAAAATAACTAGCCGATTACCCAAAGGGCTAAATTGAATTTGTATGATGAAGAAAACAGTCATTAACCTTAATAGTTGAGCATAAGAGGGAAGAGTAGAATAAATATAGCTGAAGAGAGATTATGGATTTCAGGCAATTATACAGAATTCTACTCAGACTTGTATAAAGACATAAAATGTGAAAGAGAAGTTAAAATACATAGAGTTTAGATTGAGTAGACATATAACATATATAATTGGAGTTCTAGAAAAGAAGAAAATAAATACAAGGGAGAATGAGAAAGAGTTAATATTCAAAGGTTAAATTGCTATTACCAGAAATAGTAAAAGAAAGTGTGTCTTTGTGTTGGAGAACCACAAGATTCCACTGCAAGATAAAATAATCATATTCAGAGCGATCATAGAAAAATGATGTTTCATCAGAGACAAAGGGAAATCTAATTATCAAGAAAGAGAAAGAAGATTACCTAGATATGCTTAAAATTACGTGGATGACAGGTTGTATTATCAACAAAATAGATGCCAATAAAGAATATCTTCAACTTGAGAATTAATTAGAGAAATTTTAATTAGAAATAAATATTCAAAATTCTAGTATTGAGTTTCAAGTGAAAAAAAGTTATTAGTGTCTGGAACTCAGCTGGGAGTTTATTAAATATAAAAAAATATGATCTAGGAGGCAATTCTGAAATAAGAAGTTAGTTAACATTTCAGTAAATCTCAGAATGGCTTAACTGTAAAAAAGTCAATGACTAACTGGGGGATGATACAAATATCATAAAATAAAATAACTAGAGAACAGCAATGTGGAAGATATTAATGGAGTTGACGTTAAAACACATTCTAAGTCCCATGTATTCTTCCTTAGCAGGATAAAGTTCCTGATAGATTCAGATCTTTAGTAAGATCTGTCTGTTAAAATATGAGGGATCTCTGTACAAATATAAATGAGGAAGGAAGAATAGAAAAATGAATTAACAAATTTAGATAAAAGGAAAAGTCAGGAAAGGTGAAATAAAGACACAAATAAAAGTGTTTTAAATACAGCACACAAACTAAAACTGTAGAAATATGTTCAAATTTATCAGGAGTCAAAAATAAGTTGACTATATTTACCTGATAAAAGCTAATGCTTTTTACATTGTATAAGAAAAATAAATGCAACTATGTAATATGCGTAAATAAAACACATTAAATATAACAACTATTAATAGACATGTCTAAAACAATAAACAATGCTAAAAATATTAACTCTCTGGCCCTTTATAGAAAGTTTAGCTATCCTGAGTTTTGATCTTTAGGAGAAAATCTAGAAGAATACCACGATGATGTCAGAGTAGAGACGGATTTATCTTAAAAGCCTCAATTTTATAAAACATTTTTTAAAAGAGTGAAAATGTGACTACATTAACAACAGTCAAACTCTTTGTAGGACAATGGTGATCACAGAGCTTAAGGAGAGTTATTTGATATAGTTATTTCTATATTTTAGCCACTTTAAACAAAGACAAAAGATAAGTCAAACACTTAGATGAGATATGTGCAATACACATAACTGACAAAGGATTAGTAGCCAGAACATACACAGAGTTACTATGTCATCAATAAAAAGCAAAGAACTGAAAAAGATACTGGATAACTGACATGAAGGGCTTTCAAAGAAATAGATGGCCAATAAATACATGAAGAAATGTCTGTCCTTGCTAATAAGTAGAGAAGTGCATATTAAACTATGTTACTATTGATCACCAATTGACTGGCCAAAAAATTAAAAATCTGATGAATAAACATTCTAGTAAGAATGTGGAAAAGGAAACTCTCATGCCCTACTAACACAAGTATAAAGTGCTAAAATTTGAAGAGTAATTTATCAATGTACATTAGATTAAATGAATATTTGTACTCTGATCCTGCAATTCCATTTCTAGAGGTACTTAACTTAGAAAAACTATGACAAAGGTCTAAAGGGAAACATGCTCAAAGCCATTTATTGAAGCACTAATAGTGGTAGCAAAGTAAAGAAATGGAACCAATTTAATATCAATATAATAATGTATATGTAGTATGTGAATATAATAGAATTTCATAACTATAGCACTCAAAATTAATAATCTAATCTGATACATATCTATAAGCATAAATCTCAAAAGCAAAATATTGAGGAAAAAAATCAAGGTACAATTGCATTTGTGATGCTCCATAAACACAGAATTCTGTTGAACCCAGGATGCATGGAATATCAGTGAGACTCAGAGCAAACACAAGATAAACATGTTACGTCTACCACTTAGTAAGCAGAAGTGCTGACAGCCCCAAAGGTCCATGCTTTCCATTCAAATCTAAGCAGTATTCTAACACGAAAAGAAGACATTCTAAAATACATAAATTATCAAGAAATCTATCATATATTCTCTTGAATTTGTGTTACTTTCCTGTATTAGCCAAACATTTACAGAGGAAATGATGACATAAAAGAAAAGGGAAAATTAGGGCAACCCATATTTCCTTTTCCATTCAGTTTCTCCTTACTTATCAACAAGCTGAAAGTTTGAAAGAGTTGGTAGAAAGTGTGTGCCTCAGTTGTTGAATAAAAACAACTGAGGTCATTTTGTGCAGAGTTTTCAGTGTTCCAGAAAGAATGAAATCCATATGCAAGTGTAAGCTATGAAATATAAATTGTATAATTTTGGTGAATTCTCATGTGAATTAAATGTTCTTATATTTGCATTTAAATCTGACATTGCACATTATAAAGATGAACAGAAAATTCACTAAAAATTAAAATGTTTTATTTTGACTTTTCTTATAATGACATTAAATAAATGACTGTAAAAACATATTTGTGGCCTCAGTAAACAAATATACCATATTTCAAAAGAATTATTTTATCTCTTTAATATTTTAATAACATACATAGTCCCCCAAAGTGTGAAATGATTATATAGAAACCCAAGAGAGGAACCTACATAGAAAATACTAGACCTTAAGTGTTACCATTTGGGTAAAGTTTGGACTATAATTAAATGTCATATGCTCTGCATATTGTTATTTAAAACATTTATGAAGTTATAGAGTTATTGTTAGTGATTGAGTTCATTTGGAGGATTAGCCTTAATGCTTGAATTGCTTTCCTCATAGATTGAAATAATTTAAATATTTTAAGGCCATTTTTCATAATTTAAAATACCTCTTGAAACTCAATCTGATATAAATAAGAAGCTATCTGATTATTTACAGTTTATTTACACTATTTGGTAGGTAAAAGAACTGATGTGCATTAAATACATATCTGCTGAATACATTCTATGAATCTAACAATATGCATGGGGTCATAAATAAGTTATGGGAGTCATAAGTATGAAACTAGTTAGCAACTTCTAACATGACATATATAACATTGAGTAACCATACAAAATTGTATATACTACTTACAAGAGTGGTAGAATTATTAAGTGATATGAGATTTCAAAGAGGTTTGATAAAGATGTAAGTAATTAAGGACATTAAATCCAGTGATTTGAATTTATAATACATCTGGAGTTTTCTGATTTAATGAAGTTGTACTCTCACAATTTTCTAACAGTGGGACACTGAGATTACTTTTATGATTGCAACTTTGCTAATTGTTCTAAATATACTGACTGAGCTCCTTGAAAACAACTTAGAGAGATTTATTAACACTGTATAAAAAACATGCATTTATGTGAAGCGGGTTTGGGCAAACAATGAGGGTTGGATCAGTCCAAGGATGGCAGGATTAAAAATCTAGGTGTTGTAAAGTTTCAAGTTAAGTTTGCATATTAAGACATAGACTCTATATTAGGAGTTGAAAACTCTAGCTCAGGCATGGGAACATGAGTGTGAAATTAACTTTCAGTCAGTTTATAAGACAAGAGGACGTGTGAAGAACATTAACAAAAGATTTTAGCCATGTTAGAGGTTCAGGGATTCTTATAAAACAGAGACGGAAACCAACGAGTGGATCTACAATAGCTCAGTCACACTACATTAGTAATTAGTGCCAAAATGTAGTTAAAGAAAGGGAGGTAACTGAGGGGAAGAGACAGGACTGAAACTAGAGCAGAGAGTCCCTCAATTACCAGGTTAGGGAAGATAGGCAGGATCTGCATTAGAGGGCAGTGAAATTGACGATTTGGATAACTCATAATAAATTTGGAGTACTTATTATCTCCATGTGCCTGAGTCTATGTTGCAAAGCAGGATCAAGAGCCAGAGTTGTAACTAGCTCAATTTTGCAATTGAATGGTATGAGACAAGAGAATAAAAACTTAATTGGCAATTGAGTGTTGGGTGCGGTGCTTCTCCACAAGTCTGACTGAGGTGCCGGCGTAACTATTTCTTACTAATGTCTAATGGACTTGGTGTGAGGCTTCTGTACGCAGTGACCTACAAGCAAGTGAGACTGCGCTAAGCACAAAGGAAAAGAAAAGGTTCAACATCAGTTGTCTATGGAAAATGAACAGATGATCTTCTAGCCCCTGGCAACACCATTCTACTTTCTGTCTCTATGACTTGGACTATTGCTTTCCCTGTGATGAAACAAAATGCCTTAAAACAAGCTTAAGAGAAGTCTTAGATGGAATTATGATTTAGCTGAAATGCATCACTGACAAAACTTGGAATTTCTCTTAGTATTTTATGCGGCCGCCTTGGCACCTGATCAGAAGAGGAAGGCATAAAATTCATACAATTCTCGGGGGAAGGCGGAAGATGGCGGAAGAGTAAGACGCGGAGATCACCTTCCTCCCCACAGATACACCAGAAATACATCTACACGTGGAACAACTCCTACAGAACACCTACTGAAGGCTGGCAGAAGACCTCAGACCTCCCAAAAGGCAAGAAACTCCCCACGTACCTGGGTAGGGCAAAAGAAAAAACAGAGACAAAAGAATAGGGACGGCACCTGCACCAGTGGGAGGGAGCGGTGAAGGAGGAAAAGTTTCCACACTCTAGGAAGCCCCTTCGCGGGTAGAGACTGCGGGAGGCGGAGGGGGGAGCTTCGAAGCTGCGGAGGAAAGCACAGCCACAGGGGTGCGGAGGGCAAAGCGGGGATATTCCCGCACAGAGGATCGGTGCCGACCGGCACTCACCAGCCCGAGAGGCTTGTCTGCTCACCCGCCGGGGCGGGCGGGGCTGCGAGCTGAGGCCGGAGCGCAGGGAGAGGACTGGGGTTGGCGGCTTGAACATAGCCTGAAGGGGTTAGTGCACCACAGCTAGCCGGGAGGGAGTCCGGGGAAAAGCCTGCACCTGCAGAAGAGGCAGGAGACTTTTCCTTCCCTCTTTGTTTCCTGGGGCGTGAGGAGAGGGGTTTAAGAACGCTGCCTAAAGGAACTCCAGAGACGGGCGCAAGCCGCGGCTAAAAGCGCGGACCCCAGAGGCGGGCGGGAGATGTTAAGGCTGCTGCTGCCGCCACCGAGGGCCCTGTGTGCGAGCACAGGTCACTCTCCACACCCCTCTTCTGCGGAGCCTGTGCAGCCCGCCACTGCCGGGTTCCCGGGATCCAGGGACAACTTCCCCGGGAGAGCGCACAGCGCGCCTCAGGCTGGTGCAAAGTCACGCCGGCCTTTGCCACCGCAGGCCCGCCCCGCACTCTGTGCCCCTCCGTCCCCGCCGGCCTGAGTGCGCCAGAGCCCCCAATCAGCGGCTCTTTTAACCCCATCCTGTCTGAGCAAAAAACAGACGCCCTCCAGCGATCTACACGCAGTGGCAGGGCCAAATCCAAAGCTTAGCCCTGGGAGCTGTGAGAACAAAGAAGAGAAAGGGAAATCTCTCCCAGCAGCCTCAGAAGCAGCGGATTAAAGCTCCACAATCAACTTGATGTACGCTGCATCTGTGGAATACCTGAATAGACAACCAATCATCCCAAATTAAGGAAGTGGACTTTAGGAGCAAGATCTATGATTTTTTCCCCTTTCCTCTTTTTGTGAATGTGTATGTGTATGCTTCTGTGTGAGATCTTGTCTGTATAGTCTTGCTTCCACCATTTGTCCTAGGGTTCTATCCGTCCATGTTTTTTTTTTTTAATTTTTTTCTTAATAATTAATTTTAATAACCTTATTATACTTTACCTTCGTTCTTTCTTTCTTTCTTTCCGTCCTTCCTTCCCTCCTTTAGACAACGAATCATCCCAAATTGAGGAGGTGGTCTCTGACAGCAAGATTTAGGATTTTTCCCCATTTACCTCTTTTAGTGAGGGTGTATGTGTATGCTTCTGTGTAAGATTTTGTCTGTATAGCTTTGCTTCCAACATTTGTCCTAAGGTTCTTTCCGTCCCTTTTTTTTTTCTAAATAAGAAGTTTTTAATTCAATAACTTTATTATACTTTATTTTATTTTTACTGTATCTTCTTTCTTTCTGTCTTTTTTCCTTCTTTCCCTCCTTCCTTCCTTCCTCCCTCCCTCCTTCCCTCCTTTCTTTCCTTCTTGCCTTCTTGCCTTCTTTGCTTCTTTCTTTCTTTCTTCCTTCCTTCCTACCCTCCTTTCCTTCTTTCTTTCCTCATACTTTTACTAATTCCCTCTACTTTTTCTCCCTTTTATCCTGAGCCTGTGGATGAAAAGCTTTTGGTGCTCCAGCCAGGAGGCAGGGCTCTGCCTCTGAGGTAGGACAGCCAACTTCAGGACACTGATCAACAAGAGACCTCCCAGCTCCACATAATATCAAATGGCGAAAATCTCCCAGAGACCTTCATCTTAACACCAGCACCCAGCTTCACTCAACGACCAGCAAGCCACAGTGCTGGAAAACCTATGCCAAACAACTAGCAAAACAGGAACACAACCCCACCCATTAGCAGAGAGGCTGCCTAAAATCATAATAAGGCCACAGACGCCCCCAAACACACCACCAGACGTGAACCTGCCCACTAGAGAGACAAGATCCAGCCTCATCCACCACAACACAGGCACTAGCCCCCTCCACCAGGAAGCCTACACAACCCACTGAACCAACCTTAGCCACTGGAGACAGACATCAAAAACAGGAGGGACTACAAACCTGCAGACTGCAAAAAGGAGACCCCAAACACAGTAAGATAAGCAAAATGAGAAGACAGAAAAACACACAGCAGATAAAGGAGCAAGATAAAAATGCACCAGACCTAACAAATGAAGAGGAAATAGGCAGTCTACCTGAAAGAGAATTCAGAATAATGATAGTAAGGTTGATCCGAAATCTTGGAGATAGAATGGACAATAGATTGGACAAAATGCAAGAATCAGTTAACAAGGACCTAGAAGAACTAAAGATGAAACAAGCAACGATGAACAACACAATAAATGAAATTAAAAGTACTCTAGATGGGATCAATAGCAGAATAACTGAGGCAGAAGAACGGATAAGTGACCTGGAAGATAAAATAGTGGAAATAACTACTGCAGAGCAGAAAAAAGAAAAAAGAATGAAAAGAACTGAGGACAGTCTCAGAGACCTCTGGGACAACATTAAACGCACCAACATTCGAATTATAGGGGTTCCAGAAGAAGAAGAGAAAAAGAAAGGGACTGAGAAAATATTTGAAGAGATTATAGTTGAAAACTTCCCTAATATGGGAAAGGAAATAGTTAATCAAGTCCAGGAAGCACAGAGAGTCCCATACAAGATAAATACAAGGAGAAATATGCCAAGACACATATTAATCAAACTGTCAAAAATTAAATACAAAGAAAGCATATTAAAAGCAGCAAGGGAAAAACAACAAATAACACATAAGGGAATCCCCATAAGGTTAACAGCTGATCTCTCAGCAGAAACCCTACAAGCCAGAAGGGAGTGGCAGGACATACTGAAAGTGATGAAGGAGAAAAACATGCAGCCAAGACTACTCTACCCAGCAAGGATCTCATTCAGATTTGATGGAGAAATTAAAACCTTTACAGACAAGCAAAAGCTGAGAGAGTTCAGCACCACCAAACCAGCTTTACAACAAATGCTAAAGGATCTTCTAGGCAAGAAACACAAGAGAAGGAAAAGACCTATAATAACGAACCCAAAACAATTTAGAAAATGGGAATAGGAACATACATATCGATAGTTACCTTAAATGTAAATGGACTAAATGCTCCCACCAAAAGACACAGATTAGCTGAATGGATACAAAAACAAGACCCTTATATATGCTGTCTACAAGAGACCCACTTCAGACCTAGAGACACATACAGACTGAAAGTAAGGGGATGGAAAAAGATATTCCATGCAAATGGAAGCCAAAAGAAAGCTGGAGTAGCAATTCTCATATCAGACAAAATAGACTTTAAAATAAGGACTATTAAAAGAGACAAAGAAGGACACTACATAATGATCAAGGGATCGATCCAAGAAGAAGATATAACAATTGTAAATATTTATGCACCCAACATAGGAGCACCTCAATACATTAGGCAAATACTAACAGCCATAAAAGGGGAAATCGACAGTAACACATTCATAGTAGGGGACTTAAACACCCCACTTTCACCCATGGACAGATCATCCAAAATGAAAATAAATAAGGAAACACAAGCTTTAAATGATACATTAAACAAGATGGACTTAATTGATATTTATAGGACACTCCATCCAAAAACAACAGAATACACATTTTTCTCAAGTGCTCATGGAACATTCTCCAGGATAGATCATATCTTAGGTCACAAATCAAGCCTTGGTAAATTTAAGAAAATTGAAATTGTATCAAGTATCTTTTCTGACCACAACGCCATGAGACTAGATATCAATTACAGGAAAAGATCTGTAAAAAATACAAACACATGGAGGCTAAACAATACACTACTTAATAATGAAGAGATCACTGAAGAAATCAAAGAGGAAATCAAAAAATACCTAGAAACAAATGACAATGGAGATACAACGACCCAAAACCTGTGGGATGCAGCAAAAGCAGTTCTAAGGGGGAAGTTTATAGCAATACAAGCCCACCTTAAGAAGCAGGAAACATCTCGAATAAACAACCTAACCTTGCACCTCAAGCAATTAGAGAAAGAAGAACAAAAAAACCCCAAAGCTAGCAGAAGGAAAGAAATCATAAAAATCAGATCAGAAATAAATGAAAAAGAAATGAAGGAAACAATAGCAAAGATCAATAAAACTAAAAGCTGGTTCTTTGAGAAGATAAACAAAATAGATAAACCACTAGCCAGACTCATCAAGAAAAAAAGGGAGAAGACTCAAATCAATAGACTTAGAAATGAAAAAGGAGAGGTAACAACTGACACTGCAGAGATAAAAGAGATCATGAGAGATTACTACAAGCAACTCTATGCCAATAAAATGGACAATCTGGAAGAAATGGACAAATTCTTAGAAATGCACAACCTGCCAAGACTGAATCAGGAAGAAATAGAAAATATGAACAGACCAATCACAAGCACTGAAATTGAAACTGTGATTAAAAATCTTCCAACAAAGAAAAGCCCAGGACCAGATGGCTTCACAGGCGAATTCTATCAAACATTTAGAGAAGAGCTAACACCTATCCTTCTCAAACTCTTCCAAAATATAGCAGAGGGAGGAACACTCCCTAACTCCTTCTACGAGGCCACCATCACCTTGATATCAAAACCAGACAAGGATGTCACAAAGAAAGAAAACTACAGGCCAATATCACTGATGAACATAGATGCAAAAATCCTCAACAAAATACTAGCAAACAGAATCCAACAGCACATTAAAAGGATCATACACCATGATCAAGTGGGGCTTATTCCAGGAATGCAAGGATTCTTCAATATACGCAAATCTATCAATGTGATAAACCATATTAACAAATTGAAGGAGAAAAACCATATGATCATCTCAATAGATGCAGAGAAAGCTTTTGACAAAATTCAACACCCATTTATGATAAAAACCCTGCAGAAAGTAGGCATAGAGGGAACTTTCCTCAACATAATAAAGGCCATATATGACAAGCCCACAGCAAACATCATCCTCAATGGTGAAAAACTGAAAGCATTTCCACTAAGATCAGGAACAAGACAAGGTTGCCCACTCTCACCACTATTATTCAACATTGTTTTGGAAGTTTTAGCCACAGCAATCAGAGAAGAAAAGGAAATAAAAGGAATCCAAATTGGAAAAGAAGAAGTAAAGCTGTCATTGTTTGCAGATGACATGATCCTATACATAGAGAACCCTAAAGATGCTACCAGAAAACTACTAGAGCTAATCAATGAATTTGGTAAAGTGGCAGGATACAAAATTAATGCACAGAAATCTCTGGCATTCCTATATACTAATGATGAAAAATCTGAAAGTGAAATCAAGAAAACACTCCCATTTACCATTGCAACAAAAAGAATAAAATATCTAGGAATAAACCTACCTAAGGAGACAAAAGACCTGTATGCAGAAAATTATAAGACACTGATGAAAGAAATTAAAGATGATATAAATAGATGGAGAGATATACCATGTTCTTGGATTGGAAGAATCAACATTGTGAAAATGACTCTACTACCCAAAGCAATCTATAGATTCAATGCAATCCCTATCAAACTACCACTGGCATTTTTCACAGAACTAGAACAAAAAATTTTGCAATTTGTATGGAAACACAAAAGACCCCGAATAGCCAAAGCAATTTTGAGAACGAAAGAAGGAACTGGAGGAATCAGGCTCCCAGACGTCAGACTATACTACAAAGCTACAGTTATCAAGACGGTATGGTACTGGCACAAAAACAGAAAGATAGATCAATGGAACAGGATAGAAAGCCCAGAGATAAACCCACGCACATATGGTCACCTTATCTTTGACAAAGGAGGCAGAAATGTACAGTGGAGAAAGGACAGCCTATTCAATAAGTGGTGCTGGGAAAACTGGACAGCTACATGTAAAGGTATGAAATTAGATCACTCCCTAACACCATACACAAAAATAAGCTCAAAATGGATTAAAGACCTAAATGTAAGGCCAGAAACTATCAAACTCTTAGAGGAAAACATAGGCAGAACACTCTATGACATAAATCACAGCAAGGTCCTTTTTGACCCACCTCCTAGAGAAATGGAAATAAAAACAAGAGTAAACAAATGGGACCTAATGAAACTTAAAAGCTTTTGCGCAGCAAAGGAAACCATAAAGAAGACCAAAAGACAACCCTCAGAATGGGAGAAAATATTTGCAAATGAAGCAACTGACAAAGGATTGATCTCCAAAATTTATAAGCAGCTCATGCAGCTTAATAACAAAAAAACAAACAACCCAATCCAAAAATGGGCAGAAGACCTAAATAGACATTTCTCCAAAGAAGATATACAGAGTGCCAACAAACACATGAAAGAATGCTCAACATCACTAATCATGAGAGAAATGCAAATCAAAACTACAATGAGATATCATCTCACACCAGTCAGAATGGCCATCATCAAAAAATCTAGAAACAATAAATGCTGGAGAGGGTGTGGAGAAAAGGGAACCCTCTTGCACTGTTGGTGGGAATGTAAATTGATACAGCCACTGTGGAGAACAGTATGGAGGTTCCTTAAAAAGCTACAAATAGAACTACCATATGACCCAGCAATCCCACTACTGGGCATATACCCTGAGAAAACCATAATTCAAAAAGAGTCATGTACCAAAATGTTCATTGCAGCTCTATTTACAATAGCCCGGAGATGGAAACAACCCAAGTGTCCATCATCGGATGAATGGATAAAGAAGATGTGGCACATATATACAATGGAATATTACTCAGCCATAAAAAGAGACGAAATTGAGCTATTTGTAATGAGGTGGATAGACCTAGAGTCTGTCATACAGAGTGAAGTAAGTCAGAAAGAGAGAGACAAATACCGTATGCTAACACATATATATGGAATTAAAAAAAAAATGTCATGAAAAACCTAGGGGTGAAACAGGAATAAAGACACAGACTTACTAGAGAATGGACTTGAGGTTATGGGGAGGGGGAAGGGTAAATGGTGACAAAGCGATAAAGAGGCATGGACATATATACACTACCAAACGTAAGGTAAATAGCTAGTGGGAAGCAGCCGCATAGCACAGGGAGATCAGCTCGGTGCTTTGTGACCGCCTGGAGGGGTGGGATAGGGAGGGTGGGAGGGAGGGAGACGCAAGCGGGAAGAGATATGGGAATATATGTATGTATATAACTGATTCATTTTGTTGTGAAGCTGAAGCTAACATACCATTGTAAAGCAATTATACTCCAATAAAGATGTTAAAAAAAAAAAAAAAAAACTTAATTGGCATTGGGAAGAAACTACGAGGCCTTTAGATGACAACTATCCAAAGAGTTGTGAGGTTGATTTGCTGAAATCCTTGGAGATTAATTATGAAAACCTTAATTATGAACCATAAGAGAGGTTGTTTGGCAGACTGTGCAAATCAAGAATGTGATGTCTAATATATAGAATACATAATGCATTGGAGCACTCTTAGAGATGGATCATGAACATAAAATTTGTCTACTGCTACAGTAATCCAGTGGAACAAATCAGGGTGTTCAGAAGGGGATGGACATGAGATTGGGGTAGATAGGAAATATTTACATTTTACAGATTTTAAAAAATTTACTTAACTATCTGTATGAATAAGATTTGTCAAATTTTATCTGCCTTTAAACTTTTCTACCTCTAGCCATTTCTAAGAATGCCTGTGGGTTGGGCAAGGCATCTATCCACATTATAGGTTCTTCTTGAATGACAAGTGAAGGCTTATAATAAGTGAAGTGTGATGTCATCCATTACCAAAATATTGATTCCATTTAGATTATAAAATAATTCAGACATTCAGTGAAAAGGACAGACAACATAAAGATTAAATTTTGATGACCATTCTGTCTTCATATGTCACAACAAAGTATTGCTTATCCTTGACTGACAAACTAGAGACTGAACTGGTTAGAAAGGTTCCAGATATTCTGCAATCAGGTGAGGAATTTACATGTAATCTTAGGACCAACTCTTGTCTAGGAGTCTTAAAACAAAACTAATTGGTACTCCATCAGCAGATCTGAACTTTGTGATGTTATGTCTTAAGCATCATCATGTAGTATGTTATCCAGACTATGAAACATGTGGTGACTCCTAAGGATGGAAGAAATGAGAACAATATACTCGATCTAAACTATAATTAAATTACAAATTTTAAAAGAGAATTACTAGTGGATGTTACATTTGCTTTTAATCAAATCTAAAGAAAATAAGAGTTATGTTTTACATGCATCTTTAACAGTTTAGCAAGATTAAGATTAATTTTTAACAAGCTGGGTAGATCAGTTGCAGGTTTCTATGGTGTGATTAAAATGTTCGTAACTCTTTAATGGATGGAGTTGGCCCTGTCAAAAAAAATTGACAAGCTCTTCAGTGACTTCCTGCAAACATACTATTATTGACAATAAAGACAACCAAAGCAAACATCCTTCAAAGGGCTTAAGTAGCTTATACCCTAGAGGACATCTGGGTTGGCACTGGCAATATTAAATGTCCCAATCTTATCTTATGAAAAGCATATCATACCCTGAAGTTTGATTTCACATTTTTTCTCTTTGAGACTGATTATAAGATAGAGATTATGCTTACCTTAGCTGTAAGCATAATCAATTTTCAAAAGACACAGAGGCAGACTTTCTGAAAGGAACCAGTGTCATCAGTAAAGTGATTTTAGAAAATGTGGACTTAAATACAAGAAGCACAAAGGTGTTGAATCCATGTGGGCAGAATATCTAGATTTAAAGTGTATTTTTAATTAAATTGCTACCCAATGATTATAATATTTTTGGTAGTAATGGGTGCAAATTATGTGATTTTGCCTTGTATGGTTTAAGAGATATGTATGGGTGCCAAGTTGGCAAGGGATAGACTTATCAAGATTAATTTTATGTGTCAGCTTGGCTGGGCCACACTGCCCAGGCATGTGGTCGAACATTCTGAATGTTTCTCTGAGAGTGTTTGTGGATGAGATTGACTTTTGAATTGGTAGACTTTAAGTAGATTGCCCTCCATAATGGGAGAGAGCTTCATCCAATCAAATAAAACTCTGAATAAAACAAAAGACTGATCTCCCTGAAGCAAGAGGGGATTCTACCAGCAGACATCATTTGGACTTGTGCTGGATCACTGTCCCTTCCTTGGTTTCCAGACTGCTGACCACCCTGTAGATTTTGGATTTGCCAATTTCTGTAATCACATGAGTCTATGGATGTATACACACACACACACTCACATTTATACCTCCTATTAGTTCTGTTTCTCTGGAGAACTCTGACTAATACAGGTGGGCACTTAGTCAAGGAACAGGTTTGCCAAATAGAGGGAGCAAATGTTTGAAATCATGTAAAATTGGGGTAGGTATAACTTTATTTATGCAACAATTTATAATAGTAATTTTGAAATTATTTAAATAGCCAAAACTAGAAATGTGTCTTAATAAAATATGGTAGTTTCATATAATTTAAACTAATAAACAATCAAGGAATGATGTTAGAGCTACATGAATATTGACCTCTATATAAATTTACCATTGTGATTTGGTATGGTTTAATTTTTTAAATTTGCTATTACTGTATTTTTTCTCTTACAGTGATTGTATATTACTGGTTTAAATAACTTTAATTAAATAAAAGCAAAAAAAGAGTCCTATAGGGCTTCCCTTGTGGCACAGTGGTTGAGAGTCTGCCTGCAGATGTGGGGGACATGGTTCGTGCCCCGGTCCGGGAAGATCCCACATGCCGCGGAGCGGCTGGGCCCGTGAGCTGTGGCCCCTGAGCCTGCGCGTCCAGAGCAAGTCCTATAAAATGATCCTTTATATTTGTATGTTGCTTTCAAATTATCCTAATTACTTGCAATCTCTATTTGTTCCTGTCATGAAGCTACATACATTGTGCCTTTTGTCACAAATTTTTCCTTCGTGTATTTCCAGCACTAAAATAAAGCAGCGTGAAGGTGATGAAGTCAATTTTGTTTTGTCTGTGAAATTATGAAAAATCAAAGAAAATTGTCACCAGCATTAAAAGAAATAAACTTTATAAATTTTTAATTAACAATCTGCTCTTATCAAAATCAAAATTTTTACCCAAGAGATCTATACAAGTAGATTGACACATATAATGACTATATTTAATTTGACATAAAGTGATTTTAGTAAAATATTTCAATGTAATTCAATGTAAAACCATAAAAAAAACTTGCATACAAATATTCATATTAAACACTTTTAAACTAGAATCAGAAAAAAAATGCATACACCAATCAGGGGAAAGAATGACAGGTTTATTTCCTGCCTTGATACTTGTATTATTTGTGGCAATATCAATTTTTTCAATACTTCTTTCCCAATATATTTGAATAGAACTCCAGGGTGATGTATACTACTAGGAGCTATATTTGTATTTGAAGATTAGGCAGTTTACCTAAACTTCTTGTGTTGATACTCTGGCCCTGACATATTTTCCACAATATGTTTGTCAGCTCTCCTTACATTCAATCCAAGCCTGACTCTTCAACCACCTTTCCTGTACTTCCCACACTCCCGTTCACTGTTCATTCCCTCCAATGAAAGACATGCTTTGTATGTATGTAATCTAGATAATACCAGAGAATCTCTGTCCTCCAAAATCTATACAGTATTAAAACACTTTCTGTTCCCACTCCTGTTCAATTTTCAGCTTTCTCTAGACACTTCTTTTGTTTGTTTGTTTGTTTGTTTCTGGGTAAGTCTTTTTTTCTTTTGTTTTGTTCTTCTAGATCAAAAGAGTATCCATAGTTTTGTCATTTAGCTTGTATCTGGTTTATTATTTTCTTGCACTATTCTTTCATTTTTTTCCCAAGTGGTTAATAGTTAGGGCATACACACTGTCAAGTGGTCAAACAATTCCTAAGCAGAAGACTGCTGGCAGCTCTTAATTTGACTTGCCACACTCCCATAGATTTAAGCAGTAAGGAGACAACGACCCCAAATGAATGCAGATAGTTTATTACTTACACACACAGAGACAAGAAAAAATCAGTGTGGTGTTACCACTTTGTGCCACTAGTCTTACTTTGTTACCACTAGTCTTACATGACACTGAACCAAGGAGACCAGATGGCAGACTACAAGCTATATGGTGGGGGGGTGGAGGCAGAATTGCTCTGTCATGGAGGAGCCAACTCTAAACTATGGACAAACGGTTTGACAGTCTACAGCTGTACCTGTATGGGGAGAGATGGACAGACCCATGCCTTAACAGATCCTTGGGAGATGGATGAGACACTTCTTCATGTCAGCCTCCCATTAGATATGGAGGCAAATGAAAAAAGTCCTTGAGACACCTCCTCACAAAATTGCTTATCTTGCCATATTCTATGGAGGTTTACAGAGTGGTTCACAAATATTTCAAACAGACTGTGGTTGAGCCTTGCTTAATGCCTTACTTGAAGGCATGCAGGTTTACAAGGCTGCCATGGATGAGCCTTTACTCTACACGAACATATCTGCTGACTTACTCACTGTCCTGTTTTTGACTATCTCCCTTTAAGTAATTAATAGTGCACATTCTCATTCTTAAAGTCTATCATCATGGACTATAAATTTCAGTGACATTCTAATAACGGTTGTTCTCCTTTATTTTGTTTAAAATTATTTGAGAAAATGTAACATGGCTTTTTGGGGGGAGTGTCTTGTGCACACAAAGCCTCGCAGAGTGTTAGTCATACAGAAGACTACCATAAATTCTACTTGTTAATCTAGATAATATATTTGGGTTGTAAAGAAAAAGAGCAATGGATGTAGAGGATAACTAAGTTTGAAATAATCATTCATTTCTATGAATCTTAGTTTCTTTATTTGTAAACTTCTTGATGAAAGAAGGGATAGTTGGTCAAAGTGGATGATTGCAGAGTATCCTTCTAACAAAACAGTCTATGGTATAAATTAAGCTGAAAATTTTGATTTAACAAATATTTTTTATTGAATTCCTACTTTGAGCATGGCACTGCCACTGCCACATTGATCCTGCAGGTCGTCTGATCCTGGTCATTAAGCCAAGGAGCAAATGACTCTCTAAGGACAGGGCAACAGAAAGATCTTTTATATGGAATGTTACCTTCTGGAGACTGGAAGTCCTTCCCTATTTTTTTTTCTTCTTCCTATTTCACTGTCAATTTGTAAGCTGTTAAAATTTAGGCAAAATACCATTTTGTTGAATATCAAAAGCTGATACTTTTCTTGGCTTTGAAACATGTGTATTGTGTTTTTAATGATAAAGAGTAAATGTTTGAATTAGGTAAATATCCTTGAAATCAGTGAGCTAGAAATTCCTGGGCTAGAATAGCAGAATGTGTTATCGGGGTCGTGGTGGTTGGCTTGAAAAACATGGACGGAAACTCAGACAGTGGAGGGCTTTCTCTTCCTAAACCAGTTTGCCAAACTCTGAACTTCCTACTTTCCTTTTTGGAAAATCTCTTTCTTACTGTAACACTTTTAATAAATACATAAAGAGCTGTTATCTAAAAACAATTTATACTTATCTTCAAGTCAACAGTTTTCAAGGCAGTTACCAAGTACCAATTAAAGAGGCAATAACCCAATTGATTTTATTTTTTTTTTCACACACTCCAGCTTTCCTTAGATTGTGTGGTGATCCTTTATGTTCTCACTGATACTGTTGGAGCTTCTTCTAGAAGAAGAGGCTGTTGTCAATAATGTTGCTAAGAACATGGTTGTACAAATATTTCTTCAAGACCCCACTTTCATTTTTGGAGGGTTATATATAAAGAAGTAAAATTGCTGGATCATATATGGTAAATACTTTTTAATTTTTTGAGGAACAATCATGCTGTTTTCCATAGCAGCTGTACCATTTTACATTCCCAGCAGTGCACAAGAGTTCCAATTTCTATACATCCTAGCCAACGCTTGTTATTTTCTTTATTTTTATTTTGATAGTAGCCATGCTAATGAGTATGAGGTGGTACCTCATTGTAGTTTTGATTTGAATGTCCTTATTTATTAGTGATGTTGAGCATCTTTTTGTGTGCTTATTGCTTACTGTATATCTTTTTTGGAGGAAATGTCCCTTCAAACCATTTGCTTATTTGGATTCAAGTTGTTTGATGCTTGTTGTTGAGTTTTAGGAACTTCCTATATTCTCAATGTTAATCTCTCATCAGATATATGATTTACAAGTATTTTTCTTCCACAATATGGGTTGCCTTTTTATTTCATTGATTGCTTTTTTTTTTCCTTAATGTTCTGCCAGTGGCACCTGTGAACCGAGGGGAGATGAGTTCTGAGCAGTTGGTCAGGATTGTATCTCAGTTTGAACAGGAAAACAGATGGGCAAAAATATCATTGTCAAATGAGATGTTGTGAAAATTTTGGCCTGTATTTTCTTCTAAGATTTTTAATTTGTGGCCTAATATGATATCTCCTGGGAAATGCCCCATGTGCACTTGAGAAAAATGTGTATGATGCTGTTGTTGGGTACAGTGTTCTGCATAAGTCTGTTAGATTTATTTGGTTTATTGTGTCATTTAAGTCCTCTATTTTCTTATTTATCTTTGTTTGTTTGTCCTCTCCACTATTAAGAGTGAAATATTTAGGTCTCTATTATTGTAGTATTATTTCTTCCTTCAAGTTTGATTTTCTGTTATTAGATGTGTAAGTATTTATAATTTTTATATCATCTTGTGATATTGAAACTTTTATTAATATATAATGTCCTTTTTGTCTCTGGTAATTTTTTTTTATTTAAAGTCTATTTCATCTGATATTACCTTAGCTACTCCTGCTATCTTTTGATAACTATCTGTTTGGAGTATCTTTTTCCATTTTTGCTTTCAATCTATTTTTTTCTTTGTTTCTAAAAAGAGGACCATGTTTCTTTATTGATTCTGCCAATCTCTACCTTTTGATTGGAGAGTTTAATCCACTTACATTTAAAGTAATTACATTCAAAATGTTTCTTATTATTTATCTTGAATAATTTAAAATAAGTTCTGGCTACTGGTATATGTTATTTATAAAGCTAGGGATAGGATAAATATTGTGACATTCCTTTGGTAAATATGTGTTGGAGAAAGTAGGGAACTCTGTCATTTGGATTTGGTGAAAAATAATTATGAATTTACTATAAATCAGATATAACTTCATCAATTTCTTTATACATTATGATCAATGTTTTCCTATGGATTTACTAAATTGAAAGTTATATAATGCCATTAAATAACTGACCTGCAGTTAATGTATAGCTATGTTTACATAAAAATAAGCTAGCTTATAAAGCAGAAACTAACACACCATTGTAAAGCAATTATACTTCAATAAAGATGTAAAAAATAAATAAATAAATAAGCTAGCAACTATTAAACACTTAATAGGGAAATGAAATTATAATTTAACAGGGAAATGAGATTATAATTTAAAATATTTTATAATTTAACTTGTTAAAATAGCTTATTGAATATCCCTTTTGAATATGCAAATTGAATATAAGAAAATCACATAAAGGCTTTTTTTTTTTTTTTTTTGGCCATTCCATGGGGCTCCAGCAATGAGAGCACCAAGTCCTAACCACTGGACTACCAGGGAATTCCCAAGAAAATCACATAAGGTTTTGTCTGTAGAATGTATTTGAAAAAATGTAGTAGTCTTAGAATATTTATTTGTAGTTTTAAAGAGCTCAGCATCACTTCATTCTTAAAAGTAGGTAGATAGATAAATAGATAGCCAGATAGATATAAGCAGTGATTTTCAAAGACCCTTTTATTTGCAGCTAATGTCATGTTCTGTTGAGAATAGCTGAAAAGACATTCATACTTCTTAATAAATGGGGGGGAAGCTGAGTTTTAGAATTCAGTATTTTATTACTCTTGTTTTTATTCATGGAGCTGTCCTTCAACAGTGATGTATTTCTGGAAAGATGAGAAATCATTAAATGCAAATTTTCTTTATTCTGAGAACTGAAACAGGCACACCTCTCTGACCTTTTCCTAAATCATTCTGAGTCAAACATACTTTTCTGTTTCAGTGCTAAACAATATCATAACCAGGTGAAAATGAATTAGCTAATTTGTGCAAGAATATTTGCTCTTGGAATATAAGACCATGGACCAGCTAAAATGCCTTACATATCAAGATTGAGACTCTGGTCTTAGATCACTGCTTTAAGACCCTCACCTTGTTGTGCCCATCTATCCCAAGCTATCATTTCATAAATTCTGCCTATTCCCAGTCAGTTCTCTGCCTAGCTAGAATATGTTTTATTTTATTTTACTTTTATAAATAAAATGTGTATACATTTAAGGTACACCATGATGACTTGATATATGTATACATAGTGAACTAATTACTGTCAAGCTAGTTAACACATCATCTCCTCAATAGTTACATTTCTTATGATACAGCTTTATGAAATCCAGTCTCTTAGAAAATCTCCATTATTCAATACTATATTATTAACTATAGCCACCATGGTGTACATTAGACCTCTAAACTTATTCATCCTACATAACTGCAACTTTGTACACTTTGACCAACAACTCTCTATTTCCCCCATGGCCCCACTTCTGATAACCACTGTTCTACTCTCTGCTTCTATATATTCACCTTTTTTAGATTGCACATTGAGATCACACATTGACAATTGTTTTTTCTTTCCTTTGACATCAAAAGCACAAGCAACAAAAGCAAAAACAAACAAGTGGGACCACATCAAATGAACAAGCATCTACACAGAAAAAGAAACAATCAACACAATGAAAAGCTAACCTATGGATTGGGAGAAAATATTTGCAAACCATATGTCTGATAAGGAATTAATATCTAAAATATATAAGAAACTGATACATATCAATAGCAAAGGAAAAGATAATTTTATTAAAAATTGGTCAGAGGACTAGAATAAATATTTTTCCAAAAAAGCTATACAAATGTCCAACAGGTATAGAATGCTTTAAAATTCCTACCCAGACCCTAAAATCCAATAAATATCTTCAATGTATTTTCTCTTTTCAACACACTATTAATTATCTGTAAAAATGGTATTCTCTCAAACTGCATTAAATCCAATAAACTTACTTTGTTAGATTAACAGATTTTTTGCTTGACTTTTTGACTAGAAGGTGACTGGTAATCTTAAGATTCTGTCAAGATCCCTTTTTGCCACAGCTAGAGATTCCCAAATTGCAACTGTGTGCTCCTTGAGGCCTTTGGAGCTCTCTCTTGGTTTGTGTCACCTCTGTGCTCCAAATACTTCTCATTGATCTCTAAGTGTTGCAATTGTTTTGGTTTTTAAGGATAAGGAATTCTTTGTGGATCATTTCTGATTATCTGATTAGATAGAAACCTGCCTGTTACTAACAGCCCTATTCATCTTTCTACATCTATTCTCCTCATTGTTTGTTGCAATTCCAAATGAAGAAAATCTTAGGGAAAAGGACTGTCATAGATTCAGAATGTCCAGCTCTCAAGATGGCTTTGTGGGCTGATGAGTTCAAAGGTCTCCTCAGAGCAACATATTTTTATTGGGGTCACTTATTAAAACATTAAGATAATTTTCATAGGTAATCTCCGTTTTGTCCATGAGCACGTAATCCAGGGAGAGATCTTCTCAAATCTGTCTCTGTGAATTTCAGTTTATTGGATTTTAATTGGAGATGGCTAATTATTAGGTTATTGATCTGACACATGAGGTACTCAGGGTCACATGTGACTGACCAGTGCTAGATATTCATGTTTTCTTCTCAGTGTGTGTCCATGACCTTTCAAGCTAGACTGTAGCTTCTTACATGTTATCACTGTGGTCTAACACATATGCTTTTTTTTTGACATCATATCAAGGATCTGAAGACACCCTAAGAGACCCTAAGTTGGTCCCTAAAAAATCATGTTTAGAGACTAGCAACAGTCTAAATATTGCACAAGATATTTTGAAGACTAGCTATTTTCAAAGTGCTTTCTGTGAAAATGGTGGACATTTTAATTCAGTTTTACATCAGATAAAATCTAAGTCCATTTGAGACTTAAGAGATAGTCCATTTAAAACCGTTAGACAATATTCTAAAGGAGATTGCAAATCTGACCTGATCATAGTTCTCACCACTTTTTTCTTTCTTTTCTTTGGGGAGGGTGTTAGTCTTGAACCAAAAGCTTGGCTTAATGCACAAACAAAAATTGGAATGGAAAATAAACTGCTTGACAGATGGCATTAGTTTCCTATGACTGTCAAAACAAAGTACAACAAACTGGTTGACTTAAAATGGAAATTTATTCTCTCACAGTTCTGGAATCAAGAAGTCCTAAATCAAGGTGTTGGCACAGCTGTGTTCTCTCTGAAAGTTCTGGGGGAGGATTGTTTTTTGCTTCTTCCTAGATTTTGGTGGCTCCCATCAATCCTTGGCATTCCTTAGCTTATAGATGCATCACTCCAATATCTTCCCCCATCTTTAAGTGTCCTTCTTCCCTTGGAGTGCATGGCTTTCTATGTTCTTTCTTTTTCTTATCTTTATACAGTATGACTTCATCTTAACATAATTATATCTGTAAAGATGCTATTCCCAAATACAACTACACTCACAGGTACATAAATTTAGGAAATGAATATATCTTTTTGGATATTGAATCAGAGCACAATTCAGTCCATTGCAACAGACACTCAACTCCTTGCTGAGCACTTTAAATGAGGCTTAGAACAAATCAGAATAAGATCTTCCAAACTAGTGAATTTACAGTAATATAATACAATTAGATACTTCAATTCATTAAAAGACCAGAGAAAGAATCTCTTGATAAAGATACCATCAATACTGTGAAGAGGAAGGTCTGTGGGGACAAAAAAAGAGAAATATATGCTTAGCCAAGTGAGGAGACAAGGCATTCCCATGGGAAGTGAAATCCAAGGAAGACTTGGAGACTGACTACGATTTTAAAGCGCTCCCAAGAACAAACACAGAGATCTTTTAACAGAGGGTAGAAGCTTCACAAGTTTGATGTACCAAATATATAATAGCAATGACTTAACAAATAAGGGACTCTGTTAGATAAATAGAAACTATAGAAATGGAGATTTTTGAGTTAGCAGATACTATAACTGAATCTAATATTCACTAAGTGGGTTACATAGCATATCTGAAAAAGACTCAGTGACTCAAGAAAGATCAATAGAAATTAATTAATTGAAAGAATTGAGGGAAAAAAAGGAAGAAAAATGAACAGAGGCTCAGATACCTGCAAAATTATGTCAAGAACACATACAAATGTATAATGGTAGAAGAAACAAAATTGACAAACCTTTAGCTAGACTTACCAAGAAAAGAAAAAGATAAATGATTCGAATAACTAAAATTACAAATGAAGTAGGAAACATTAGAACTGATACCACAGAAATACAAAGGATCACAACACACTGCTGTAAATAATTATACAGAAAAATTTGTACAACCTAGAAGAAATGGATAAATTCTTAGAAACATACAACCTGGTAAGTCTGAGTCATAAAGAAATAGAAAATCTGAGCAGACAAATAACAAGTAAGATTAAATCAGTAATGAAAACCCTCCCAATAAAGAAAAGCCCTGGACATGATGGCTTCACTAGTGGATTTTACCAGCAAGAGAAACCATCAATAAAATGAAAATGCAACCTATGGAACAGGAGAAAATATTTGCAAACCATATATATGATAATGGATATCTACTCTGGATATATTTAGCTAATATAAAAAATGCATAAGGAACTCAAACAACTGAACAGCAGAAAAACAAGCAAAGAATCTGATTTGAAAATGAGGAAAGGGTTTGAATAGATATTTTTCTAAAGAAGACATACAAATGACCAACAAGTACATGCAGAGATGCTCAATATAACTAATCAGGGAAATACAAATCAAACCACAATATAATCTCACACCTGTTAGAACTGTTATTATCAAAAGCACAAGACTGTGATGGCAGCGAAAAGACAAGACAAATGCTGGCAAGAAGAGCAAATGGAACACTGGTGCACTGTTGGTGGAAATGTAAATTAGTTCTATATTAGCACAGGCCTTTCTTGAGTCACTCTTCTCTCTCTCGCGCTCTGTGCAACCTGGGACAACTTTACCCCCTGCCCCCAAGGCCTCAGTTTTTGCTCATATGGTAAAACAAAAGTGTGATAATGTTAGTTATTAAGATTGAATTAGATAATATAAATGTAGGGGCTTAGTAAACTATAGCTTCCTACACAGTAGTTGATCAGTGTATGTGGCCACTCTTCTAAGGAGACAGGTTGCTTTTGTTTTCTGAGCATCCCCACCATCTGCAACCTCAAGTTGCAGGACCTTGTTATGACTCTAGCAAGGTACAGGCTAGATGTCCACAGTAACCACCACCAGACAGAGAGCCACTGTGCCCTCAGCTAGGTTGCTTAGAAACCCTTCCCAACCCCACACCCTTATTGCTGAAATCATTTGGTAATTGCATCCCATGGCTGTACCCTGTCGTGACCCCATCACGTCTCCTCTGGAACTCAGAGTCAAGGTCATTTGCCAGGCTTTCCAGGTGTGCACGTAGCCTAAAGAAGCCCCTAAGCAGAGGTGCCTTGGGGGCCTTATAGCCAGGGAAGTCAGTGGGCTTTCTGAAGTTGGTGCCAATGACCAAATACTCCCTGGTTGAGAACCATCATATAGGCCACCTAACATAACTTACTTGTTTAAACGCGTACTTATCAAGACTTTTTTTAAAAAAATCACACCTTGCTATGCCTACCAATCCAAATCTATTATTATACTACCATAAACTCTACCAAATCCAACCAGTTTCCTAGCTCTCAGGATCTACGTTAAAATCACCGCAACCACCTCCTAATTTCCTATAAACATCCTCTCCTGAATTTTGCTCTCACATACTGCTGTAAGTCAAATAAACTTAGATTTGATTCTCTGGTATTTTTAGGAAGTATGTAGCTGAAAACTCTCAACAAGCCTGATGCTAAAATCTGAGAGGGCTAGAACAAAATTCAAATGGTGGCTCATATATCATTTGTCCCAAAAGTTAAATGTTATAAAAGGAGTCACATTCATTGCCCACCCACATTCCCATGGAACATTGCCGAAGCTGCTCCCTGGGATTGCTGACCTGACCCAGAGCCTTAAACACTCTGGCTCGGGGGCTTCCCTGGTGTCGCAGCGGTTGAGAGTCCGCCTGCTGATGCAGGGCACATGGGTTCGTGCCCCCGTGCCCCGGTCTGGGAAGATCCCACATGCTGCGGAGCGGCTGGGCCCGTGAGCCATGGCCGCTGAGCCTGCGCGTCCGGAGCCTGTGCTCCGCAACGGGAGAGGCCGCAACAGTGAGAGGCCCGCGTACCGCAAACAAAACAAAACAAAAACAAAAAACCCACTCTGGCTCTCCCTTAGAATAGCAGGCAGCCAGTCTACCTGGATGGTAGCAGGGACCTTCTAGGGGAGGGTTGAAACTGGGCTTGTTTCCACGACTTTCTAAACCAAGGATGGGGATTAATCTATCTAGCTACGCAGGGATCCAGAGAAACCAGCTCCCTTCTCCAGGTTTTACCTTAATGATTCAGGATTTCTAAGCAGTTTTAAGCATTTCACAAATCTATATTACTCAAATCACAGAACAAAAGTGCACAATTATCTGAAGAAGCTGGTTGGTCTACACCTCCACTTTGGGTGACTTGGAGAACATAACTTTTAACAAAAACAGCTCTTCCTCTGGTTTCCCAGTGGGAAATATGCCTTATGTTTAGCTACTTGTGATAAACAAAGCACCCTAATTCCTTTCTGTTCGAAGTGTGCTCCATAGACTAGCTATATATGTTTCCTCTGGGAGCTTGATAAAAATATGGAATTTCAGGTGAGATCTAATAAATCAGAATTTCAATTTTAACAAGATCCCTAGGTGGTTTGTATTCACATTCAAATTTAAGAAAATGCTCTAAATCAAGAAGCCTACCTATGAGAAGGGCACCCTTAGCTGGACGCCCCATTCTACAATTGATTGGATTGAAAAATCCACAAATTGCTTTACCCCCAACAGAGTATGTATAAGGTAGGGAAACCCAGGATATAATTCCTGATCGTCATAAACTTATTAAATGTTAAAAGGGTTCCCTTTTTTGGGTAGTCCTGTGTGTTTTTATATCCTGGGGCAAAGCACCATGGTGAAATTTTTCAGGGAAGAATGGTCTGACATCTTTTTGTAATGCAGGGAAAGGGCTATTGCGAAAAAAAAAAAAATTATGCAGTGTTGTCTTGGAAAAAGAGTATGTCCTGAGATATACTCTTACCCGAGATGGTAAGAAATGAGGCAGTATCTGTCCATCCATCAAACTATACAGGAAATTTAAATAGGTCAAGTATTCCAACAATCCCATAAACTTTGATTAATCTGACTGTATTAGTCAGCTTGAGGTGCCATACCAAAAAAACAGAGACTGGATGGTTTAAAAAATATAAATTAATTTTCTAACAGTCCTAGAGGCTAGAAGTCCACAATCAGGGTGCCAGCATGATTGGGCTCTGGTGAGAGCTTGTTTCCTGGCTTGCAGACAGCTGCCTTCTCCCTGTGTCCTCATATGGTCTTTCCCTAGTCACATGCACATGGGGGAGGAAAAAAGAGATCTCTTTCTTTTTCTTTTCTTATAAGGCTGCCAATCCTCTAGCATCAGGACACCAGTCTAAATGACCTCATTTAACCATAATTACTTCCTAAAAGTTTCTATCTTGAATATAGTCACATGGAGAATAAGGGCTTCAAATTCATATGGGAATTTTTTTTTAGGTGGAGAGGGGGGCAAAATTCCATCAATAACACCAACAAAGACATTTGTAAAAAACAGAATTTTCATTTCATAAATTTCATTTCTGAAATTTCATTTCAGAATTTTCATTTCATAAATTTTCAATCATAAAACCATGTTGGAGAATCAAATTAAATCGTTTATTTTGCCTCAGAAATAATTTGATATAATAAAGCCTCCTATTTCCTCCTGAATTTGACAAGTATAACAATTTGGGCTTTAAACAAGGTGATGGATGAGTCGTGGTTTTTTTCCCTTACTAATTGATATAGTCCAGCTTGTAGTTTTTCTAGCTCAATTAATATTTTTGCAAAAATATTATTTGGAATATATATTTTGAGCATTTTAGAATTGAAAGAATATAGGTAGAAGTAGGTCATGAAAACAAATAAGATACAACCAAAGAGGTTAAAAAAAAAAAAAAGCCATAGCAAGACGCTAAAGGGAAAAGAAATCAGTGTTGTTTTCCCCTTTATTCCTTAAAACTTTTCTTAAATGAAAACAATTAACAAAGTCAGAATGCACACAGCTGTTTGTCTATAATTATAATTTTGTTGTCATGAGGAGTTACACCTGTAATAGTTCATTACAAAGTATTATAATTTTGATTTTACAGCAAAATGTCTCATTTCCTTATGGGAAAATAGAAGTTTTCTCACATGTATTTACTAAACTTCTTTACAGGGTTTCTTGACTGTCTTTAGCAACAATATCATTACTTGGGAAATAAAGCTCAAATGGGCTTCTTAAGTATCTATTTTGCCTTTTGTTTTTCTCTATTTATTTCCTTGATAAAGTTATCCAACGGGAATTCCTAAGACTTTAATGAAAGATATAACAATTACCAAATCCACCCCTCCGCATCTAAATTTAAAGTATCTTTCATGCAGGCAGTTGCCAGAGTGGCAAATGAACATGAGGTGACTGTGAACAAATGAAATTCAGCAAGTCATAGGAAGGGGAATCTGTTTTCTTAAAATAGCAAAGCCCGCAAAAGTAGACTAAAGTAGGAATAAGAGACAGAGGGAGTAACATCCATAAGAACAAGAGATAACAAACATCAAGACTGATGTACCACTTCTTTCATAGAATTCTGAGGGTTTTATTTGTTATCAACATGATTATCAACTTCTGGCCAGTTAGGTACCTTGATAACATGAGTTATATTCTTGCTCTATCCACTGTGATGGTAGGTAACAAATTCATGCAAAAGAATTCCCATACTTTTCATATGAAGTAAATGACTTTCAGGGAATTTAGAATTTTGTAGCATTTGAAAGATATGGGTATCACGATTGACAGAATTCTAGAGTAGGACCTCAAGAGAATCCTGAGGGGAGGAAAAACAGCTTTATTTACTGCTGGCAGAAAGTGCAGTCTGAAAATGAGTCTGGCCCTGCTTTTTGGTAGTTAGCAGAGGCTTTATATGTTACAGGTACTTAAGGTATCCATGAGATGGGAAGAAAAACAGAAATAGGAAGTGCAAGACAAGTCAAAGATGAGTTAGTGGTTCCCAGTTCTCAGAAAAAGATGGCTTAATGTTTTAGTTCTATCACGTTTATCAGACAATAACAAAGATTGCTACTCTTTTGTTATGTAAAGGTTACTTAAGAAACTTAACTCTCGGGGCTTCCCTGGTGGCGCAGTCGTTGAGAGTCCCCCTGCCAATGCAGGGGACACGGGTTCGAGCCCCGGTCCGCGAAGATCCCACATGCCGCGGTGCGACTAGGCCCGTGAGCCATGGCCGCTGAGCCTGCGCGTCCGGAGCCTGTGCTCCGCAACGTGAGAGACCACAGCAGTGAGAGGCCTGCGTACTGCAAAAAAAAAAAAAAAAAAAAAAAAAAGAAACAAATTTTTATAGGAAGTAGGAAATACCAGTATTCCAGGTCAACTTTTAAGCCTATTTATCTTAAATCAGGCAACACTCTCCTACTCACAAAACCCATCCTGCCAAAACAATAATGAAAAAGTATCGGGATATTTTGCAAGGAATCTAAAAGTTGGTTTTACATTGTTTGATCTAAAGCACAAAGCTACATAAACCATCCTCAATATGACTTCTCTTCCAAAATTCTCTAGCTGTGCCCTTCACCCGTGGAGGATCCATGTACTTTGCTCTTTGTTTCTTCATTAACCTGCATCATTGGCTCTTTTTACTTTCTAGCTTTCTAATGCCTTCAAAATCCCAATTTTTCTTTTATTCTTTTTTTTTTTGAGAGTATGTAGTTCTGACTCAGCCACATAATAAGTATGACCTACCTCTATTGATCTATCGTGACAAAACAAATGACCCCAAAATTTGTGGTGAAAAACAATACTATTTTTTATATTCATGCATTTCAGAAAGGACTAGGCACCACAATGTTTGAGGCCTCAGCTGGCTAAAATGTCACTAAAATGGCTAATGGTTTGAATCAGCTAGAGGCTTCTCCAATCATTATGCCTGGTACCTGAGTTGGGATGACACATAGTTTGGGCTCATGACATTCTCCGTTTGAGCAAATGCTCATGGATTCTCTACATAGCTTGTGCTTCTCAGCATGAGGCTGAGTTTTAAGAGAGAATGTCCCAAGACAGACCATCCAGGGAGTGAGCATTCCAGAGAAGATAAAGCAGAAAAGACTTTGATTCAGTCTCAGAAGTTGTATAGTCTCTCCTCTGACACATTCTATTTGTTAAGGCAGTCACAAACTCTCCCCGTCTCAAGGAGGAAGGGACCTAAACTCCAACTCTCAATGGAAAGAATGTCAAAAAGTGTAGTAAATCTACATCACATTGAAACAGTAGGAAAGGGAGCAGGTTACAACCTTTAAAAGAATGGCATAGTCATAGGACATGACAAAAGCTGGTTAGAACCAACTAGGTCCAAGATGGTGGAGGATTCGACTTCCAGTAGAACTCAAGCCTCATTATACACTCATTTTAATACACTAGCATCTAAATGACACACCCACCAGTGCCATGACAGTTCTGAGATCAACCATAAAAGGTCAAAAAGTGGGTGGTGGCCCAATTCCTGGAAATCCCTGCCCCTTCCCCAAAATAGTTGGAATAATCCTCCCACTCATTAGCCTATGAAATTAACCAGTCCATAAAAACTAACCACCCCATATTTCAGGGTCTTTCACCTTCTAAGATGGCCCACACTCTGTCTGTGGAGTGTGTTCCCCTCCAAATAAATCCACTTCTTATCTAATCACTTTGTCTCTCACTCTTTCTGTGATGAGATATCAAGAACCTGAGCTTCATTAAGTGCTGAGACCAGGTGTATGATCCGAATTAAAAGACTGTGGGTTCAAGTCCCAATCTGAGTTGCACGGTTTCAACATGACCCTAAAAATGCTTCTAACTATGCAAATTGTTACACTGAGAAGGAAGGTTTTTCATTTTTGTTTCTTCCTTTTGTTTTATTCCACAGATTATAACTTTCTAGTTACCAACAAGCACCATTATTAAAAGCAAAGGAGAATCATAAGGAAAAAAAAATGGTTGTGTTAAGTAAGGATGGTTAAGTGACAGGGAATTTAAAGATGTAGGAGAAAATGTGGAATTTGACGTGGTCAACAATAAAATGCTATATTAAATTATTCTTTTTCTAGCTGATACTCCATCAATGCTCTATCTCAAGGAAGACGCTGGGCTTGAAAATAATGCACATGATAGCTTAGAAATGAGAGAAAAAATGAGAGAAAAGCGAAGTAGCTTCCTACTGAACATGAAACCCTGAAATGGAAACAGCCTGATCTAAAATAATGGCACTGATGGCAGAGAAAAAGGATGAGAGCCATGTTTAAAATAATGAACAAGAGAAAGAGAAGTTTTATATTTACATTTGTGTGTGTGTAAAACTTGTAGATTTCTTCCTTCTAGAATAAATAATCCTAAAAAAATTGTTTTATTGCTTTTAGAACATTGGCCAATTTTATATCTTACTTAGCACTCTCATTCTCATAGTCTTATTTTTATGCCTTCTTTGAAGGGTTACATAAATGTTCTTGGAATCAGCTTTACCATCTTACTGGTTCTCTCTTTTAATACTACATTAAGTAAAATTTTTGATATGTGTTCAATTCATGTTTGTAAAAGTATATTAACCACATTTTCTAGTTTCTGTATCTGATTTTTTTAAATACAGGGTTCTGCTGACCAGGGAGGGACAGCCTCTCCAGGGATCATGAGAATGAGATTTTCATACGCAAGATAACCTATCCAAGAGCCCATTTCCCACACCTGCCTGCCTGTTTTATTGGATTCTTCCATTCCAGAACAGTATTACCATGTCCAAACCACCTTGGGTCAGGCATCAGACAACTAGGGCCCACGCTATACGTTGAAGGTCACTGAAATTGTTCAAACTAACCATCCCTAAACCTGCTTAACCTGCCTATGAAAACCACAATAATGGCTCTCTCTAAGTTCTTACAGCTCCCTTTGCCTTGTGCTTTCTATCTGTCAAAGTGTTCTCTTGTGTGACCCTGCCTTTCCAACCCTATCCCTCTCTTCTTGGGAACTGTGAGTAATAAGCTATCTTTTTTTTTTTTTTTTTAGCAATCCTGTCTTGATCGGTTGACCTCATCATGCCTGAGCAAAAATAAAATCTACATTTTAAAATAAAGAGTGTTCTATTTTTACACTTGAAAAATGATCATTTAAAAGTATGAATTATTTGGAGAAAAAGGCATTTGTTTCCAATGCACTCATACTTAGTTCACTAGTCTTATGCACTTGTAAATTTCCATTAACAGAAATATTTATACAAAGCCTTCACCATTTGTCTGGAATATTGTTTTGATTTGATATTTTTCTACTATAAAACAAGACTTTGAGATTCCTCTAATTATATAGTCTGTGCATCTATTTAACACAACTTTGGAGATACGTTTTCCAAATACTTGTCCAGTTAGAGTTGATTCATTTCAATGCATTACCTATTTATTCCATTATATCTCCATCGTTTTTTCCATTCCCTCTTATAACAATAACATGAAAAGAGTATTAATATTTGGCCCATAAGAACAGAGTATGCTCACACATGAAAATGTTGAGTTTCTAAAGATAAAGTAGTTAACTTACAAACATTTATTGAATGCTTATTTTGTGACAAGCATTGAGAATATAAAGGTAATCAAAGCAGAGTTTTTACACTCAAGCAGTGTGAGGACACACATAATCCCAACTTTTATGTTTCATCCACAGGAACTTTAGGTACCACCAGGTCAAGCCTTTGTGACAACATACTATGTACTAGACATTTATTATCACTTGTCTTATTGGCAGGAATGGATCCTGGCTCCTTTTTCTAAGGGCTTGCTTTCAGAGACTAATCAAAAAAAAATAAAATAAATTTAAACCCCCTTTTATGATAAGGAGCTAGTGGGTCTTGAGAGATGCACACATTATCCCATAATATCTTTGAAATTTGAAAACTGTAAAAAGACTTAAGGAATGCCTACTTTTCTTAATCTAAAAGAGACTGGTGATGATAGAAATTCCAAGACGCTTGATGGGCTTACAGGGAACATGGCTTTGGTAACATGGGCCAAAAAATAATAATAATAATAATCTAATCATGTTTTGCAGTGGTCACCAAATATTTTGTTTGGCTTAGAGGCAATTGTGCTGAGACCTAATGAGATCTGAATTGGAAGGCTGTGAATAGGTAGGAGAGAACATGTGATTGGCAGGAAACAGTCAAGTCAGGACTGAAATTCTATGATTGGGCAGATTGTACATGTGTAAAACAAGTATGGTATGTCATAGCTTTTTCTGTGTACATGTAAGAATAAATGAGAAGGAAATAAAGGCAAGAAAATACTGGAGATAAAGCAATAATGTAGCAATTCAGATTGTCTTGATAAGCAGAATAGTTTCTAACATTTAAGTCTTCAAATATGTTGTCCCTTTCTACAATAGATATCCTTCTTGTGCAACCAATTTAAAAAGCTCTTTAATCAACAACATAAAATCCCTGAAGTCTAACAATTAAGATTTCCATTGGTTACAGTGTGTTTGTTTTGCCATTTTATAGGCAAATATAAACAGTTCTGTATTTTAAGTCAGGTTTACTGTTATGACCAATCAGATGCAGAAGCAAGTAAAATGCCACTCTCTATATTGATTTGGCACCACACAGAGTAAACCAGGAAACACTGGAAAACTTTATTTTTCTATATTTCATTCCCTATCCTAATAACAATCAGGAGCTCTTTATCAGAAACTATCATTTATATAATTTGAATGTAATTTTCCAAAGAACCATTTGGTTTGCAAAATAAAAACCTGCCATTGTTGGCACTTATCTGCTATTAAAAAGAACTGACAGAATTCCATCTGAGGGCCAGGTGTTGTGTCTTTTTAATGCAGGCATTTATATTTATTTGTTTTTGATATAGAAACAGCCTCTTGAAGAAATCATTCATTTGGTTTACTTTTATTATTATAGGCATGCACAATTTTTAAAAATTTTTAGTTACCTATGTTAATTTTTTGAGACTATTTGAAACAACCTGTATTAGTTGTTTTAATAGAGGGACAAACAACAACAACCACAGGCATTTGTGTAGACTCTGGTTTTAGCTTTGACAAGAGCTCAGAAGTTGACCATCTCATCTTTACAACAACAAAAACACAGAAGAAATGGAAATCTAATGACTTTTCTTGAACCCTTCAGAGAACCACCAAACCCAAATCAGAGGGGACAGATGAATACAGAGAATCACAGTGGAGATCTGCTTAAATGGAGCAGAAACTGTCAGAGAAATAAAATGGTAGGGACACTTAGATACAATTATCAGACAGGAAATTTAAAATAAATGCTATTAATACATTAAGGACTTGAATGGAGAAATACACGTGGATAATGAAAGTAGTGAGGCGGAAACTCTAAAATCAAAAGGAAATAATAGAAGTCATAAATATTGTAATAGAAATAAAGAATGCTTTTGATGGGCTTCTTAGTAGACTGAGCAGGGAAAATATCATCAAGCTTGAATATGTCAACAGAAACTTCCCAAAATTAAATGTAAAGGAAAAAAAAGTATGAAAAAACAGAACAGGACACCCAAGATTTGTGTAACAATTTCCAATAGGTAGCATATGTGTAATTGGAAGAGCAGAAAAAGTAAGAGGGAATGGTTCAGAAAGTATATTTGAAATAGTTGGGAATCTTTCAAAAATAAATACAAACACCAAATCAAAGGTCCAGGAAGCTTAATTTTATGTCAGCTTGATTGGGTCATGAGGTGCATAGATATTTGTTTTAACATTATTCTGATTATGCTCATGAGGATGTTTCTGAATGAGATTAACCTTTGCATTGGTATACTGAGTAAAGCAGTTTCCGCTTTCCAGTGCTGGTGGGTCTCATCTGACTCACTGAAGTCCTGAACAAAACAAAAAAGACCGAGTAAGGGAGAACTTGCTCTCTCTGCCTGACTGAGCTGGACTTTAGTCTTCTCCTGGCTTCATACTTAGGTTTGGACTAGAATTTACATCATTGGCTCTCCTGGATCTCCATCTTACCAATGGCAGATCTTGGGACCTTTCAACCCCCATAATTATGTGAGCCAGTTCCTTATAATACATATATTATTATTTCTCTTTCTCTTTAGAATCATGACTGATGCACATAATAAATAACCCCCAAAATCTTAATCTGAACCAAAAATGCATGTTGCTATGTGAAAATAGCCAGACTGAAAAGGCTACATTCTGTTGATTCTAAGTCTGGAGAGGAAAATATACAAGACAAGTATGAAACATCTCAATGTACCAGAAGTATGAAATTTTTTTTTAAAAATAGTCTTGTATCCAATGTGAAGTGCCAAAGAGACAAAGGAGCCAAGTGTAAGGGTTCTACGTTGTCCACAGCTGGAAAAATTTGAGTATCAACATAAAATAGCATTGGATTATAATCCAAGTATAAAATGAATATCCATGAGTCCAAACTGATATAAATAAATTATTGAATATGCTAATTCATAGGGAGTAGAAATGGGTATGTTGTAAAGAATTCCAAACAATTTTTGCAGTTCCTCCACCCTCTAGAAAGGGCATCATAAATCCCCACTGCATAACTTGGGGCTGTGCATAGTGACTTACTTCCAAGAGTTCGATATAGAAAGTGCTGCCTTTATAGTGCATCAATATGAAAAACACTATCCCAAACAGGTGATCAAGGTCAACATCCACAGCAATAAGTCATGTTCATAGTATAGACCCACAATATAATGTAATTAAAATGACACTTTATCACTGTGGTCTTCCTCTAATAACTCATAACCCCTGGCTCACCATGGCAAAACCATTAGTCAAATTCTAAGGGAGGAGCATCCTATGAAATAACTGACTTTTCCAGTGTTAATTCCTTAACCCTGTCAAGATCATCAAAAGCAAGAAAGTCTAAGAAGCTGTCACAGCCAAAAAGAGACCTGACAACTAAAATGTCATGTGGTATCCTGGATGGGATTCTGAGATTAAAAAAAAAAAAAAGCATTAGGTGAAAATAAGGAAATATGAATAAGTTATGGACTTGAATTAATAATAATGCATTAGTCAATTCATTAGTTATAACAAGTACACCATAGTGATATAAGATGTTTATGGTAGGGGATAATGGATATGGGACATATGAGAATTCTATATACTATTTTCTCAATTTTTTTGTAAATCTAAAACCATTCTAAGATATAAAGTCTATTAAAAATTACAAGATAATTTGTTGAGTGATAATAGCATGAAATTCTCAATGTCAGTTACAGCCTTCAACAGTGCTTGACACTTGTACATATAGCATTTTATGAGTAGCATGGGTCACAGACTCAATATATGACTAAAAGATTTAGTACATAACTGTCCTTGGAAAATCACTTGAACACTACACTCCTTGAATTGCTTATCTGTAAAATTTATGGAGTTTAATTTATCTCAAATAAAATGTATCAGTTCAGGGTATACTAAAAGGAATAATAGGTGAAGAAGTTGTAAGTAACATACCTGGCATGTAGCACTGTTATTTCCTTCTTTTATTATATACATGTAAGGAGTAATACTATGCAAGACATTATAACACAGGCATGGTAGTAAATGCAAGTTAAAAGCATATGTATGCTGGAACCACACTACCTCTTTTCAAATGCTTGCACTGTTGGTTACTAGGTTTACTAGGTTACTAGCTACACAACCTAAGGCAAGTTAGTTAAGCATTCTGTGCCTTGGGTCTACATCCTACAACAGTAATATAATAGTAGTAAACACACCATATAAGGTACTTGAGAATGATTTAAAGAGTTAATATATCTAAGACAGAAAGCTTTTTGAATATAATAAGCTCTATTTAAATATTAGCTTTGATTATCATGATTAATAATGACTATAAAAAAGGGTATAATTGGTATATACTTGTTAGATTTTAAAATGAGGATTCATCTGATGCTTTGCTCTTATCATTTCCCCCCAGCTCCACTTTTTAAAATCTTCCATTTCTCTTTTTTATCTAAAAACATCACCTACAAAATTTTGGTCCATATCCAACAGATTTTTCTCTGTTTACTGTCATAAGGTAGAGCTCTAGAAAACAGAATACAGTATCATGGGATACAATATATTTTCAGGTCTCTGCCTTTTGTGAAGAAATTAAAATTCCAAAGGTTTTAGAAAAAGAAAAAAAAAAACTTTGTGTTACCAATTTCTACGTATTTCTGTTAACTGATTTCAATATACAGAAATATTTCCAAGATTGGGAACTCAGAGACATTAGAAACATGTATCATCTGTCACATTTTGAACCTGGGCTCCCAGAGAACTCCCCAATAGGTGTCTGCATTCCAGGAAGAACAAGTGTCATATCATTGTAATAAAAGATATTTTACTTATAGAAAAGTAGGGCTAAGAATCTGAGCTAAGATATACCAAGCTGTCATTCAATGATCTTTTTTTCTTTCTCACTGAAACTCACATTGACCAAACTCCATTTTCAAAGACACAAAAATATCTGAGGAGATAAAAGGCAAAGAATAAGTGACTGATAAGTTAAACAGTGCTTTCCACATTCAGAGGATCACATAACATGACCAAGTGTGATTTATCCTGAGATGCAACATACAAACAGCCAACAGGTACATAAAACAGTACTCAGCATTACTAATCATCAGGGAAATGTGAATCAAAATCATGATGAGATATCACCTCGCATCAGTTAGAATGAATATTATTAAAAAGCAGAAAGAAAGCAAATATTGGGGAGCATGTACAGAAAGTGGAATATTAGTACACTGTTGGTAAAAATGTAAATTGGTGCAGCCACTATGGAAAAGAGTGTGAGGTTTCCTCAAAAAACTAAAAATAGAACTACCATACAATCTAGGAACTCCACGTCTGGGTATTTTCCAAAGAAAACAAAAGCATAAATTTAAAAAGATACATGCACTCCCATGTTTCCTATGTTCACTGCAGCACTATTTATAGTACTGTGGTCACGACATGGAAGCAACCTAAATGTCCATCGACAGATAAATGGATTAAAATGAATAAATAAAATGTGGTAAGTACCCTACATACGAACCTTCAAGTTGTGAGTCTTTCAAAGATGCGAATGTGGAGCTCACTAATGAAGACCTGATGGAATTGGAGGCCCAGAGAAAAGATGAAGAGAGACAAGAGGACTAAGAAGTAACTGAAGAACCGAAGAGATTCATGGTGCAGGAAATGGCAAGGGGATTTTCTTTACCTGAGGAGGCACTGTTAATTTTTGATTCACAGGATCTGAATGTAGAATGGTGTATGAAGCTTGCAGCAGCCATTCAGAATGCAATCCAGTGCTCCCAGGACATCTATGATGAGAAAAAAGAGCTACTATCCAGACATCACTGGATAATTTTTTGAAGAGGGTAAACAGAATTCAATCCAGCAAGGAACCAGAACCTGTGCCATCAATGTCAGGCATGAGTGGAATTGCAGCTCGCCCTTCATCTCCTATTGCTGACAATCCTTCAGCTCTACCATCTCCCACCTCCTCTCCCTCCTCTGGTCAGTAACTCTTCTTGCCTGTTCACTCGATGCCAGCCCTGTATGTATGCCAGCTGTTGTACTGTACTACTGTACTTTTCAAGATACTATACTGTAAGATTAAAAATGTTTTCTTTATTTTTTGTATTTGTTTTTTATGTATTATCTGTGTGGAAAGTGTTATAAACCTATTACCGTACAGTACTATATAGCCGATCGTGTTAGTTGGGTACCTAGGCTAACTTTGTTGGACTTATGAACAAATTGGACTTATGAACACATTGGAACAGAACTCGTTCATATGTAGGGGACTTACTCTGTGTGTGTGTGTATATATATATATATATATACATATTCAGACATAATAAAAAGAAAATCCTGTCATTTGTACAACATGAGCAAAACTGGAGGACATTAAGGTAAGTGAAATAAGCCATACAAAGAAAGACAGACACTGTATGCTCTCACTTGTATGTGGAATCTTATTGTCAAATTAATAAAAGCAGAGAATAGAATCCTGGTTCCCAGGGGCTGGGGAGTAGAGGTGATGTGGATAGGTTGGTAAAGGAGTACAAAGTTTCAGTTACACAAGCTGAATAAGTCCTGAAGATCTAATGTACATCAATGTAACCATAGTTAACAGTACTGTATTGTATATTTAAAATTTGCTAAGTGTAGATTTTGTGATTTCACCACTAAAAACAAACAAAAACAAAAAATCACAAAATGGTAACTATGTGAGGTGATGGATATGTTAATTAGCTTGATTGTGGTGATTATGTCACAGTGTGTACATATATCAAAACATCAAGATGTATATCCTAGATATAAAAAAAAATTGTCAATTATACCTCAATAAAGCTGGGAAACTAAATTAAAAATAAATAATGAAGGAATACATTTCCAATGGTTCAAGGAGAGGATATGGGAGAAAGGAATTTATTAGCATACAGTTCAGGCAAGAAAACGCAAAAAATAAATGAGTTGGAGCCATGCTGGGCCCAATAACCAATAAGAGTCAGAAGGTATTTCCTTCAGCTGCTACTCTGTATCAGTAGAAAATGTTTTCCAGTGTTTCTCAAACTTATAGTAAGATATTTCAAATATATTTTTTACTTTTGAAAAGTTTGAAGGAATATATTAAAATTTAGTTTTCAACATTAAATTAAAAAAAAAAAAAGAAGTCTTCCAAAGAGAGAATTTATAGTCATTACCCTGTGATGTGGACAAGAAACCTGTCATTTTTTTTTTAAATTAATGTCAACTAAAATACTTTTGGTTAATTAGATATAAATATGGATAAACTACAAAATATTTCAACATGTGATGTCAATCTACAAAGATAAGACCTATATATTTTATACACTTGTTTACTAATATGGTTTATTGAATGCTGTTCAACCAAACAGAAGCACAGCAAATTTTATTGATACCCTTTTCATACAAATAATTGCATAGAAAAAGTGACCTACTAGTCACTTTTTTCTCAGTATGTTGCTTTAAAGTATTTCATCATAAAGTATGATCTTTGAAACTTTAATGATTATAATTTTGAGCTGTAGAATGTGTCTCCAGAAAGAATTTGACTTTAGTTCAGGAATTATCAAACTTTAACTTACAAATAACTATTATTCTAATCTCTGTCTATTCCCCATAAGCTCCTGTTAATATGTTGTCTTCCTACTGTTATCTTTTGGCATGTGTTAAATAAACAGTTGCAAACATTTCATATTTGGGGGAAAATCCAACAAAACACGAACTACATATAATTCTTTTCTTTATCAGAAAAGTTTTTAAAGCTCAGTTCTGTACTGTGAAGCTGATTTGCAGCAAAATACCAATAGTGGTTGCAGTTTTACAAAAATTAGAACAAATTTAAACAAGAGGTATTTGTCTAGAGGCAAGCAGCCTGTGTGTAGAAATCAGTCTAAATCTCCAGATCAAAACTATATTTTTGAAAAGGCATTATGCAGCAGGACTCCTAATGACAGGACTGTTGTCCCTTTTAGATGTCATAAGTACAAAAATACTCCTGCTGTGTAGACTATGACAATCCAGGCACTTGAGTTGAATTGTATGATTACTAGCTTTCCTCAAATCTCTCAATGCTTTACCTAAAATAAAAATAGTTTTCTAAAAGAAAATATCTGAATCATGTTATTTTTCTCGAAGTTATTCAGAATGACTTTAACAAGAAACTAAGAAGTGAATGTGGTAAGAATCTGTGAAGAGCCCTTTTACACTTATTATTGCCTTTTCCATGGTTGGTGGAGTAAAAATGTCAACTAAGCCACCCTCCAATTACTGAGGGATTAAAATATCAAAGTCTGGTGTATGTTAAATTATTTTTGTTAGACCAAGACCAAGAGTAATATGCAAGAGTAGATCTTTTCTTGAAAGCCATTTTGTTGTGATTTTAAAATTATTTACTTCACAAACATAATTTTGTACATTCATTGGTGTTTTTGTTATCTCTAGGTTTTACCAATTTTCACCAAAGATTTCTGAAATTATTATATTTCAATTATCATTCACTGTACTTTGTTACATCTTACAGAATGTATAATCGTTGTCAATGTTATCACTATTATACTTTGAGGCACTGATTCACACATGAAGCTAATTGTATTCAGCTGAGTTTGGCATATTTTATTAAAACAGATACACTTCTTTGAATAATTTTGGAATAAATTGACAGGTGAACATAAAATTGCATGTGATTTGTTTAAAAATAATGCTTTAGTTTGCTTAATAATCAGTGAAAAGTTTTGATGAAGAACTCACATCAGGGATGCTTTATAAATGAAAATCTGTCATTACTAAACTATACACAAAACCTTCTTTATAGTTAAAGCTATTGCATACAGCCAACATCAGAATTATCTCTAATTTCTGCTTCACCTCTCTATGGAATTAACTGTCAAGTGTTCTGATTCTGTATTTAAAAAAGAAGTTCTCAAAAGACACATCTTAATGAAACTTTCCGGGTTTACCACTAACATTTTAATTATACATTTTATTGGGCAACTTGTACATATACAGTTAAAATCATGTTTAACCAAGCAGCTTGTATAAGTTTGAGTGTGTCATAAGCACAAAACTTTTGAGAACCCCTGTCTTTGGCTTCTGTTTTAATTATTAATTCCTGAACTATTGGGAAAATATATGCTAAATTTTCTGTTAATCCCTTTAAATCCCATGAGTCTACCAAAAATCTGTACGGACCTGAGAAATTTCACTCTCCTCCCCAGCTTGCAGGCATCCGATGGCAATCAATTGTCTACAGACACCTATGTCTATCTCTAAAGTACCACTCCTTCTCTAGTCTACGCTGTCGGTAACCTTAGTGTGGCCCAAATGATGATTTTAAAAGAGTGCAGAAGTGAGTTCATTTTCCTATATGACTGCTTGACTACACTAGATATTTATGCAATCCAAAACATGGAAGAAAAGCATGAGGATAGCTGAATGTTCTTTTAATATCATTTTTTTTAACATTATCACTTAGGAGAACTTAATTATTCAGGATAACCCATTTGAATTTGATCTTGATTCTTCACAGTTCTTTAGAACCCTAAAATAAGAAGTTACATGTTAATCTGTAAGTTTCTATCTGATAGAAAAGGTAACCACAAAGTTGCGGTTCTGTAGAACAGTAACATTTTTTGCTATCTATTAGCAATGTCATTTCAGCACTTTGACTGACTACCTACATGAATTTCTACTCCTCAAATTCTTCTATCAGCTTTATTATCTCACTGTTTTCCTCGTTAATTAGTGTTGATGGCATTATTGACCCATGTGAACTTTATATTTAGCGAAAGTCATGTTTTAACTCTTCGAAAATTATTTCAATAGAATAAAGGTTTGATACTGCCAAAGCATCAATAATAACATCTACTTAGATACAGTACCAAAGGTGGAAGTTCTGGGCTTACTCTATATGAGGAAATTCTCTTCAAAAAAAAAACTATTAATCTAATATTGTTCGTAAAAATCTCTTTATCTAGGTGCAAGAAAAATCTGTCTAATCCCAATATCCAAATATTTAATTTAAATTACCATTAAACCTTCATTAACTATATAAAAATGAAGTATGTTTATTGATCTACTAACAAAACAATATTTGTTATTATTCTAAGTTCTGACCTAGAAAAATTTCACCATCAGATGATGCATATGTTTCTTTTTTTGAAAAGAGTCCAAAATCAATTTTATAATATGACTTTTCATGTTTTCTTGATAATTTAATTGTCAGTAATCTTTATTCTTCTATATCATAAGTCCATTGATTTCTATCAGCGTAAATACTGCCACAGAAAGAAAGTGAGAGACAAAATTAAGATAAAGCAACAAATGTTTTATTTACCATGCTTTCTCAATGCTTTCAATGTTATTTAAAATATAATTGAAGAAATTTCAAATAAAGTACTCAGTAAAACAAACAGGACTGATTTCTCCATTGCAGTGTCTCAAATACTCTGCCTCTGGCTATCAGGGGAAAAGAAAAAACAGAAAACTGTTGCTGTCTAAAACTACTTTTATAATGGCTCCAATTGTCAAGTCTTGCCTGACTCATTTGCTATGCATTCCTGTTTTAAATTTCTGTGGCATGTAGCAGCTGTTGTTGTTAAACCTTCATATTTTTTTTATAGCTCTATTTTAGACTTTGTGATTCTTCATGTACAGTCCCAGTAAAAGTATGGTTTGTGAAACATTATTTACCAGAAGCATCAGATGTTTTATCACAGGAAAAGCCTCAGAGAGAATTTGGAATGACAGGTTTAGAGTTTTTTTCATGATTGTAGTCTGGGTTTTAAGGCCAAGAAAAATTCATTCCTTTGATTGCATGAGAGGAAAGTCATTAAAACACACACAAACTCTTAACTTGTTTTTTAAAATACTTTCAAAATTTCTCAAAATCTACGTTTCTTCATATGTGAAAAGATTATAAGTGATATATTTAGAGTCACACAGAAGCAAATATGATTGTATATCTGTAAGTACACTTTCATATTTCACCCAATACTTTTTCCAAATATCATTTTGTATTGACAAATTAATTGCAATTTGGTGGAATAAATTTGTGATTTCTTCCATATTAAGGAGCAATGATATGCCAGGGACACTCGTTGTAATCAATCATTGATATAAGGAAAGCTTGTGTTTAAAATAAAATTTAAAACAATAAATCATAGTAAAGAGTGACTTAGGATCCAAGGTTTTTAAATAAATATTTAGAATTTTGGATTTCCCAGCTATTCCTGTTCTACCCACCTCTTCTTTACCCACCACAGTCAGGCTCTTGAGACGCTTCGAGTATAAAGGAAGTTAGAGCCAAAAGTAATATCTTTATTCTATGAGATTCTTCCATAAATCTTTTTCTTTGTTCTTTGCTAAACTCAAGGAAGAAATCTAGTGAAATAAAAAATATGTGCTCTCCTTTCTACCTCTCTTCCAAACTGAGAATTTGGATTCAGATATAGTGAACATATGTTTTATATCCTCAACTCTGGACCTCATTCTGATCTCTGAAACACTTCAATGATTTGCCATTTTTTTAAAATGTAAAAGCATAACAAATCAAATGAGAGACAAAGAGAAAAAGAGAGATTAAAAACCAACCAGACCTTTCAACCCTTAGAAGCTTACCCCTAAAAATTTTAATGTTATACTTAAGACAAATCTAGATTTAAAAACAATACTTAAAAACTCAGAGGATGTAAAGTTTAGGCTATACTAATTCTTTGTATCCCAGACTAATGATACCCATAATGCCTGACCTTATGTATGGTATGACATTTTTAAATTTTCCACTTTGTTAAGTTTTCCTCACTCCATACCTTCTTGCACTGAAAGATCTTGAAACTGATCAACCTCTCCCACTACCCAGCATTTATACTGAGTGTAGAAACAAGACTGAGAATCCTCTTTAAAATAAATAAGTCATTTTGGAATGAATTCTTACCTACAGATTTGATCACTTTTTTCTTTTATTAGTATGGATTTTCAGGAAACAAGATTGTTTAAAGCAGAATTATTTGACATTCAGTATATTTAGAAATGGATCTAACCCTTAAGGCAGAAAAGTAAAAAACCTTCTTATTAAAAATTTATAAGAAACTTTTTCCTTGTTTCTAGCCTTAAGTTCTATGCCAAAGCACAGTTAAATAATAAATTACATAACAATTACCTTTAACTTTATTAGCAATAATTTTCTACATAAACAACTGACTTACATCCAGAGCTACCATCTTAACATTATCATCATGAATTTTTCTCTGCACATGGAAAACTTTAATACATTTACATAAAAATTCCTGTATATATTATTCATTCTAAAAACAGAGGAAAAGTTGTAGGTGATCTGAAATGTGAATGGTCCCCTGTCACAAAAATGTCTCTGAAAAACTGAAAACAAATATCGCACACTCTACCTGAGATATCTGCTGATTTACATGAATCACCAAGTACTCTTTTTAATGGTTTAAAGTTTAAATATTTAATGACATGTTTTGGCTCTGTTTTAACATTTCTGAAATTAAGGAATATCTCAAAGCACTTCCAGAAGAGCATGTGAGGAAGAATGTTCCTTGGAGACATTACACCTCTCTTAGCTATCATTCTAATACTGGCACTCCATTTGACTGCTGTACACAGATATCTGACCATTTCTACCAGGATATTCTGCCAGCTAAGCATTGTTCTCCCCTTTCTCCAATACAATCTCTCCTTTCGATGTTTTTTTTTTTTTTTTTTAATGTTTACATGCTTGTGTCCTCACCCAAAGTTCAGACATCTGAGTTGTAACCAGGGTTGGTTGATTATAAGTACCAGAACAGTTGGTTAGATTTTAATCTCTCTTTGGTCTGTACCTTTGACTATCCCAGTCACTTGGCCTGGCTTTGCAATTTCCATTTCACTGACTGCTCCCTATGAACAGGAGCTGGCCTATTTCAGGGGGACTCTTACTGCCTCAATCCCTCTTGGATTCCCAATGTGCTGTATCCTCCATGCTCATGGTGCCCAGTTAATTGTTTAATCAACAAATATCTGTGGAAAATCTCTATGGACCAAAAGTGTATTTGTGATAGGCTGTTGCCTATCCTTACAAATGATACATAACACATAGGGTGATTTCCTAGCCAGATTTCTAGGAACTAGCATCTGCCTGACAAGCTTTCCTTCTGTGACTGGAATACTGACCACTTCCTGGGCACTTACAGACCCACCTTTCTTGCCCCCATGTAGATGGAGGCCACTGATGTTTTCACATCCAAAACTTAAAGATTTTGTTTGAGATTCAAATCAGATTCTAACCCTAGGGCACAAATCAATGGAAGATAGTGGCCTAAAAGTGTGCTTACAAGCAGCAGCCTCATTGTGTACTCTCTTTATTTTTATGCTGCAAGTTTATCATCTTGGGTTGAAAGCATAAAAAAGACATCATCTTTAGACATAACTCAAGGACAAATACAATGGAATAATTAGGGAACTTGTAGAGCTAATCATTAGGTATTATCTAGACAAAGACCCCAGGGAGTTTTTCCAACTTCCTTTCCTCTTACTGAATTCAGAAACAATGTGCAAATGTAGTGGAGATGGTGCTAATTAAGCTTCTAGCTAATACCAACCAGACCTCCAGAGAATTATAACAGGCTGGAGGAAGGAATGAAAATGTGGAGTAAGGAACAAAACTGACACAGTAAAAGATGGCTTAAATCAACACAATCAGATAAACGTGAACAGTCTTACTTAGTAAGCAAAAGGTCAATGCACATGTAAGAAGACAGAATGTGACTCCCCACAGCTAGCTAGAGTAGGTTTCTTATATGAAGAAGACAAAAACTGATGAACTTACAACCTGCAAATGAGATTTTAGCTATTGTCTATCTGTCCTCTAGAGATGAGTGTTGTATTCATTCAGTTACTTATCTATTCTCTTAGACCATATTCTTTGAAAACCTACTAAGCAATAGACACTATGATCAATCTTGGGAAGCAAATGAATAAGAGGTCACAATCCAGTGTTTACCTCAGAAATGAGCACAGGTTTACAATACCACAGAGATAAAGATAAGCTATTGGGAAATCAGAGGGGAAAAGAACCAACTCTTTCTTGGCATGTCAAGGATGGTTTCACAGCTAAGGAGATAAATAAGCTGTGTCTTTAAGGATGTATATGTGTATTCTATATGGAGAAAAAAAATGATAGAGTTAGAAGTTCTGTGTAACTTGTATATAATACATGTGATAGAATTTGACAGGGATTAGACAAAACCTTGGGATTCAAAGATATGCCTTTTAGACTATTTAAAAGAGAAAATTTTTAAATGTATAATAAAAATATACAACTCACACCTGAAATTAACATAATGTTGTATGTCAACTATACTTCAATTAAAAAAAGAAAAAGAATGCAGCTGAGAAGAATAATCAGTGCTATAAATAAGCATTTCACAGAAAATCAAAAACAAATAAACATGTTGGAAGGTACTAAATTTTAAACATAATTAAAAAAATGTAAATTCTGAGTGGTCATTCAAATATATCTAAAAATCAAAATTTCTAAGGTTTCACTTAAATTTTAACTTGTTCAGAGAGAATCTTCTCAATCCGTTTGAAAGTAGAAAGCCACAACCTCCTAACCTTTTAAACTTTTTAAATTTTTTTCTTTGGAGTTTTATGCAGAACTTACTACTATTATCCATTCCATTTCATTGTTATTTGTTTAGTCTTTCTCCTCTCTGAAGCTCAATGAGGACTTTAATATTTTGTTTACCACTGCATCACATCTGCAAAAATGGTGACTATCAACTTATAAGCACACCAAAAAAATGTTTGTTGGTGAATAAAACCATACAGAAATTGAGATAACACTTTTTACTCATAAACTTGATAAAAATTAAAAATAATAATAATGATGTCAACTGTTAAAGTAAAATATGTACTCACACAAATAATGAGAGTGTAAGTTGAAATATATGCTTTGGATTTGAAATTTATAACCCTCTTATAGAAATGTATAGCCCTCTTAAGAATATTTCTTCAGATATATTTGTACAAATGAGAAAAAAGATGTCAAAATCCTACAAATTTAAATATCATGGTAGTATCAGAATACCAATAAAGTACCCATTAGTATGGGAAAAGAAACACATATTAGAGTATATTTTTAAAATATTGGGAAGCCATTAAAAATAATAACATAGCTATAAATAAAACTGTTCATAGTAATTTTAACAAAAATGCAAGTTGGAAAATAGCATGTGTTGTATATTACATGAAATGTAATATGTAAATTGAATGTAAAATGTAAATTGAAAAATGAAGCTTATTTTATATAACTGTCACAACATAAAATGGGGATGCTTCATAACCAAAGAAAAAACAGATTCCTTTTGGGTAATGATGCACCTACATATATTATATTTGGGCCTGAACACAAAAAATATGGTATAAAACCCAACATGGGAGCAACTTTGGCAGTTCCAGCTACTTCACACTTCATCTGTGCCTTAGGATTACTAGGATTCTTGGAATTATTTGCAAAACATTATATTGGATAAAATGTCAGATTCTAGTGAGTTTTACTTGACAATCTAATTCTTCTTGTAATCGCATATGCATATCCATATATACATACCTATGCAATTGTGTATGTATTGTGTGTGAGTGTTTGCATGAGAGAGAAAGAGAGACAGAGTGTTTAGAATATCTTAGAGAGATTCATGGAAAACTCTTAAAAATGATTACCTCTAGGGGATTTGACACCTAATGCAAACTGTGAGAAGGACTTTTTGTCTTTAGTGTGTTAAATGATTAAACAGGCTTGAACTGAACTTGCAACAATAATAATAATAGCAGAACTAAAGACAGTTAAAAATATATTCTGAAGCAAGTGTATACTTAGGAAAGAATTTTTTTTCAGAGGGTATAGTTAAATTTGCATTTTAGAAAAAAAATATTTTGGAATTGAAGAGTATGAAGTAGAGAGGTGAGACAGTGATAATATCACCACAATGTAAAAAAAAAAAAAAAAAACTAGTCCAATAAACCAGGGAAAAGAAAGAAATCAAGCACTTGTAGAAGACACAGAAGACATGGGCTTGCTGAGTTAGAAATGAAAGATATTAACTGACTGCATACAGTGAATGAGAACAAAAAAAATACTAAAAATGGCTTTTAAATTTCTAGATTGAGAGACAAGGAGAATTATTTAGTAACTCAGCAAACTGCAGGCTAGTCCTATCAGTTGCCTGGAGAAGAGGCAAACCTCCCAGAAGTAAAATTAGAACAGGAATGCGTCAGTGCCAAGATCGAGCCACTGGGTAAAGGAGACAGAGTTAAACTGATTGTGATTGTGTTCAGAGGTTATCTGAACTAATTAAAATGAAGGAAATCCTAGGTTAAATTAGAGCAAGAGATATTAAAAGGACAACATTAGGTTAAGCAAAGCTTACCCTTGAATTGCCTTCTTTCAGAACAAAAATCTTGAATTTATTTTATTACTAATGATATTAATACAAGAGTGATAATATTAGTATGGTTGTTTTACAGTCAGTAATTTCACACACTTTCTATCATTTGCTGTACACAAAATTTACTTTGTAATTAGCATAGACATTGTAGATGGAAAACTGAGGCTCCAAAAGAATATCATGTAACATATGTAGCAAAATTACTGAGTGGTTAAACTGGAATATGAACTTAATTAAATCATCATCCCACACTCTTAAGCATTATGCTCATGATTGCATTGGGATTCAGGGTTATTTTGGATGCCCTCAAATGACATTAGAATATTTCTATCATCTCCATGTAAGGATAAGCCATTCCTGAGTATTTAGGCACTGGCTTGAGAATGAAATCCCTTAAGGGGTCTCATTCAGTCCAAACTCAGAATACTGGAGTGTAAAGAGAATTATTTTATTGTTGTCTCCAAATTCATTCTTAACTCTTTTCATTTAAGGTTTAGATGCCTCTAAGAAACCTCAAGTCAACAAAGGTCACCTGTGATAAGGACAACGTGACAAGTCAAAAAATCATTCAACAGGGAGATGAAATGGGCCATGATACTAATAGGGTTTGTCTGAAACATGCAATTTGCAGTGACAGTGAAACTTCTAGCTTGTCCTTGCTAATGAGAGAAATAGGAAACTGCATTATAAATTTTTTTCCAATATATCTCTTTCTGATCTAATTCTGATACTTTATTTTGCTTTTATCTAATTTTTCCAATGCCAGTTCACATTTTATACCTTAAACTTTATTAGGTTCTGTCCCATTTTTATTTGCTTAGCATTGCTTTTACTTCATATTTACGGATAGCAAATAATTTGGGGTATGAATGAGGTGAAAGTGAAGTTTCCAGAAGTGTTTTATATATAAAAGCTTACTGTTTGAGGAAGATGTGTATATTGAGATTGAGACATCTCTGAATCTAATTAAGTAACTAGATCTCTGAATCCAGTAAAGTTACCTGGCGCCCTACTAACACCTAAAAGGAATTAATTTTCCATTTACAGTGTAGCATGGAAAAGTGGTTTTCTACTCAGAGAGTGTTTTCTTCTGTGTAATATCATTTTAACTAGATTATGGACATCCAGTTCGGGGGTCTTCCTTTTGGAGTTTAAGAGTTCGAGTTTAGGGCTTCCCTGGTGGCACAGTGGTTGAGAGTCCGCCTGCCGATGCAGGGGACACGGGTTCGTGCCCCGGTCCGGGAAGATCCCACATGCTGCAGAGCGGCTGGGCCCGTGAGCCATGGCCGTTGAGCCTGCGCGTCCGGAGCCTGTGCTCCGCAACGGGAGAGGCCACGGCAGTGAGAGGCCTGCGTACCGCAAAATAAAAAAAAAAAAAAAAAAAAAAAGTTCGAGTTTAAAAAATATGATGATAAATCTATAAAACCTCGTGTGACAGTGCTTCAAACAGTGGCAGATACTTTTAAAGATGGATTTGGTGGTTACATTGAGATTGTAAAAGGGAGCAAAATTATCTGGTTTCCAGAAATTTAAATTTGCATTTGTTTCGGTAACCATCTGAGTTAACTAATCCAGCAATATACTCTAGCTCAGAGGTGCCCTAAGTTCTCACCATAACATGACTACAACATCTGATTACTCATCATGTAATGAATGATTTTTTAATAATATGCTAAAGAAGGTTATTTTGATAGCTAACTATGAACTTCATTAGAAAAAAATTTATGAAGTGTTTTACTCATTCAGTTTAAAATTATAAGTTGACATCCAGTTGAGTGAAAATGCAGAAGAGGCACATGGCAATATCTTAGAATGAAAGCTTATGTTTTATTTAGAAAAGCCCTAATGAACTCAAATGTGATGGTGTCATAACTGATAGAAAATTTCCCCCTTAGAGTGATTTATGATAATTATGGCAATTCAAATTGTTTTTAAAT